>NW_027446791.1:0-44729 GCF_038048845.1 Mixophyes fleayi | reverse complement strand
TTTATGGCATAAGACTTCTTTAATTATACTAAGTTTTTGAGCAGGTCTGCATTATACTTAATTATATAAGGGAGATGTACTTTTAGTAAAAAGTAGCTCTCCAATTTCAAAAGTACATCAACGTAGTACTAATACTTAGATTTAAAGATGTTCTGGGATAAATGAAATACATTCCCAGCAGCCATCTCCCTTTGCCTCTATCTTATTGCATATTTTGTCCTAATGTGCTTTCATATTTACATGTCACCATGTTTCCATTGGCTAGTACCTTAAAGTCAGATGTCTGTCAAGCAAACTGACCAGTGACAGAATTGCTTTGTGAGGTTTACATCTTTATGACATCAAATGCTTCACATGAAAAATGCAGTTCATTGTCAAAAATCAGCTATATTAGGAGAGTGAGAATTGTGTTTTAGCATCAATTACACACTAAATATGCTGTCATTGTGTATTTTTAATGGATGTCTTTCAGTTTTAAAGATAGACAGACCGATAGAAAGATAGAAAGATAGATAGATAGATAGATAGATAGATAGACAGACAGACAGACTGATTTCAACTGGAAGCAGTGCTTACATATTGCTTAATTTTTGGTGGTTATTAAATAGTATGGGTAGGCAAGAAAAGTGCATATATCTTTTATTAGCAGAAACTTACCCAAATGCGCTCTTGCATATTTAAGGCATTCAAAGTAATAATATTTCACAGCATTAATACAGTTATGTACTAGACTGGACAATGGTAAGCAGAGCCAGTACTTATATCAACAATGGCCTTATCTGTGTGAAGTTTGTATGTTCTCCCTGTGTTTGCGTGGGTTTCCTCCGGGTGCTGTGGTTTCCTCCCACACTCCAAAAAACATACTGTTAGGTTAATTGTCTGCTATCAAAATTGACCCTAGTCTCTCCCTCTCTGTCTGTGTGTGAGTGTGTGTCTATATTAGGGAATTTAGACTGTAAGCTCCAATAGGGTAGGGACTGATGTGAATGGGTTCTCTGTACAGCGCTGCGCTATTAGTGACACTATATAAATAAATGATAATGAGGATGATGATGATATGTGTTTACTATGCTAGCTATGTTTTACACATAGCCAGCTTCCACACTTGATTGGCAGATTAATGCATCATTATTGCTAAGTTTGATAACAGTTGTCTAATACAGTGACACTGGTAGAGAAAACCACTATAGACATTCACATAAGCAGCTCTCATCATCATCATTTATGGCATAAGACTTCTTTAATTATACTAAGTTTTTGAGCAGGTCTGCATTATACTTAATTATATAAGGGAGATGTACTTTTAGTAAAAAGTAGCTCTCCAATTTCAAAAGTACATCAACGTAGTATTAATACTTAGATTTAAAGATGTTCTGGGATAAATGAAATACATTCCCAGCAGCCATCTCCCTTTGCCTCTATCTTATTGCATATTTTGTCCTAATGTGCTTTCATATTTACATGTCACCATGTTTCCATTGGCTAGTACCTTAAAGTCAGATGTCTGTCAAGCAAACTGACCAGTGACAGAATTGCTTTGTGAGGTTTACATCTTTATGACATCAAATGCTTCACATGAAAAATGCAGTTCATTGTCAAAAATCAGCTATATTAGGAGAGTGAGAATTGTGTTTTAGCATCAATTACACACTAAATATGCTGTCATTGTGTATTTTTAATGGATGTCTTTCAGTTTTAAAGATAGACAGACCGATAGAAAGATAGAAAGATAGATAGATAGATAGATAGATAGATAGATAGATAGATAGACAGACAGACAGACTGATTTCAACTGGAAGCAGTGCTTACATATTGCTTAATTTTTGGTGGTTATTAAATAGTATGGGTAGGCAAGAAAAGTGCATATATCTTTTATTAGCAGAAACTTACCCAAATGCGCTCTTGCATATTTAAGGCATTCAAAGTAATAATATTTCACAGCATTAATACAGTTATGTACTAGGCTGGACAATGGTAAGCAGAGCCAGTACTTATATCAACAATGGCCTTATCTGTGTGAAGTTTGTATGTTCTCCCTGTGTTTGCGTGGGTTTCCTCCGGGTGCTGTGGTTTCCTCCCACACTCCAAAAAACATACTGTTAGGTTAATTGGCTGCTATCAAAATTGACCCTAGTCTCTCCCTCTCTGTCTGTGTGTGAGTGTGTGTCTATATTAGGGAATTTAGACTGTAAGCTCCAATAGGGTAGGGACTGATGTGAATGGGTTCTCTGTACAGCGCTGCGCTATTAGTGACACTATATAAATAAATGATAATGAGGATGATGATGATATGTGTTTACTATGCCTATACACATAGCCAGCTTTCACACTTGATTGGCAGATTAATGCATCATTATTGCTAAGTTTGATAACAGTTGTCTAATACAGTGACACTGGTAGAGAAAACCACTATAGACATTCACATAAGCAGCTCTCATCATCATCATTTATGGCATAAGACTTCTTTAATTATACTAAGTTTTTGAGCAGGTCTGCATTATACTTAATTATATAAGGGAGATGTACTTTTAGTAAAAAGTAGCTCTCCAATTTCAAAAGTACATCAACGTAGTACTAATACTTAGATTTAAAGATGTTCTGGGATAAATGAAATACATTCCCAGCAGCCATCTCCCTTTGCCTCTATCTTATTGCATATTTTGTCCTAATGTGCTTTCATATTTACATGTCACCATGTTTCCATTGGCTAGTACCTTAAAGTCAGATGTCTGTCAAGCAAACTGACCAGTGACAGAATTGCTTTGTGAGGTTTACATCTTTATGACATCAAATGCTTCACATGAAAAATGCAGTTCATTGTCAAAAATCAGCTATATTAGGAGAGTGAGAATTGTGTTTTAGCATCAATTACACACTAAATATGCTGTCATTGTGTATTTTTAATGGATGTCTTTCAGTTTTAAAGATAGACAGACCGATAGAAAGATAGAAAGATAGATAGATAGATAGATAGATAGATAGATAGATAGACAGACAGACAGACTGATTTCAACTGGAAGCAGTGCTTACATATTGCTTAATTTTTGGTGGTTATTAAATAGTATGGGTAGGCAAGAAAAGTGCATATATCTTTTATTAGCAGAAACTTACCCAAATGCGCTCTTGCATATTTAAGGCATTCAAAGTAATAATATTTCACAGCATTAATACAGTTATGTACTAGACTGGACAATGGTAAGCAGAGCCAGTACTTATATCAACAATGGCCTTATCTGTGTGAAGTTTGTATGTTCTCCCTGTGTTTGCGTGGGTTTCCTCCGGGTGCTGTGGTTTCCTCCCACACTCCAAAAAACATACTGTTAGGTTAATTGGCTGCTATCAAAATTGACCCTAGTCTCTCCCTCTCTGTCTGTGTGTGAGTGTGTGTCTATATTAGGGAATTTAGACTGTAAGCTCCAATAGGGTAGGGACTGATGTGAATGGGTTCTCTGTACAGCGCTGCGCTATTAGTGACACTATATAAATAAATGATAATGAGGATGATGATGATATGTGTTTACTATGCCTATACACATAGCCAGCTTTCACACTTGATTGGCAGATTAATGCATCATTATTGCTAAGTTTGATAACAGTTGTCTAATACAGTGACACTGGTAGAGAAAACCACTATAGACATTCACATAAGCAGCTCTCATCATCATCATTTATGGCATAAGACTTCTTTAATTATACTAAGTTTTTGAGCAGGTCTGCATTATACTTAATTATATAAGGGAGATGTACTTTTAGTAAAAAGTAGCTCTCCAATTTCAAAAGTACATCAACGTAGTATTAATACTTAGATTTAAAGATGTTCTGGGATAAATGAAATACATTCCCAGCAGCCATCTCCCTTTGCCTCTATCTTATTGCATATTTTGTCCTAATGTGCTTTCATATTTACATGTCACCATGTTTCCATTGGCTAGTACCTTAAAGTCAGATGTCTGTCAAGCAAACTGACCAGTGACAGAATTGCTTTGTGAGGTTTACATCTTTATGACATCAAATGCTTCACATGAAAAATGCAGTTCATTGTCAAAAATCAGCTATATTAGGAGAGGGAGAATTGTGTTTTAGCATCAATTACACACTAAATATGCTGTCATTGTGTATTTTTAATGGATGTCTTTCAGTTTTAAAGATAGACAGACCGATAGAAAGATAGAAAGATAGATAGATAGATAGATAGATAGATAGATAGATAGATAGACAGACAGACAGACTGATTTCAACTGGAAGCAGTGCTTACATATTGCTTAATTTTTGGTGGTTATTAAATAGTATGGGTAGGCAAGAAAAGTGCATATATCTTTTATTAGCAGAAACTTACCCAAATGCGCTCTTGCATATTTAAGGCATTCAAAGTAATAATATTTCACAGCATTAATACAGTTATGTACTAGACTGGACAATGGTAAGCAGAGCCAGTACTTATATCAACAATGGCCTTATCTGTGTGAAGTTTGTATGTTCTCCCTGTGTTTGCGTGGGTTTCCTCCGGGTGCTGTGGTTTCCTCCCACACTCCAAAAAACATACTGTTAGGTTAATTGGCTGCTATCAAAATTGACCCTAGTCTCTCCCTCTCTGTCTGTGTGTGAGTGTGTGTCTATATTAGGGAATTTAGACTGTAAGCTCCAATAGGGTAGGGACTGATGTGAATGGGTTCTCTGTACAGCGCTGCGCTATTAGTGACACTATATAAATAAATGATAATGAGGATGATGATGATATGTGTTTACTATGCCTATACACATAGCCAGCTTTCACACTTGATTGGCAGATTAATGCATCATTATTGCTAAGTTTGATAACAGTTGTCTAATACAGTGACACTGGTAGAGAAAACCACTATAGACATTCACATAAGCAGCTCTCATCATCATCATTTATGGCATAAGACTTCTTTAATTATACTAAGTTTTTGAGCAGGTCTGCATTATACTTAATTATATAAGGGAGATGTACTTTTAGTAAAAAGTAGCTCTCCAATTTCAAAAGTACATCAACGTAGTACTAATACTTAGATTTAAAGATGTTCTGGGATAAATGAAATACATTCCCAGCAGCCATCTCCCTTTGCCTCTATCTTATTGCATATTTTGTCTAGAGATGGGCGGGTCCGGTTCTCCGAGAACCGAACCCACCCGAACTTTGGGTATCCGAGTACCGAGCTGAGCAGCTCGGTACTCTCCCGCCCATTCCGAATCCAAATCGAGGCCGAACGTCATTGTGACGTCGTCGGATCTCGGGACTCGGTTCTCGCGATACTTCAACTTTATAAATACACGCCTCCACAGCAATCCATCGCCATTTGACAGAGGGAGAGAGCAGGGTGTAGTCATAGGCTAATTAGAGCAGGGACAGAGAATACCATATTGTTCTTGCAATTGCTCTAACCAAAATCGCTAGTGCAGAGAGGAGGATAGAGGTTTATTATTTTTTCTTCATATTTGGCACTCCCCAGCGCTTTTGGGGTGTCCCCCATAATTGTGCATTAATATTTCTGGCTGTCAAAAGTCATATCTGTCAGCAGTATCTACTCAATAATTTTTAGCACTCCTCAGTGTTTTTGGGGTGTCCTCCCTAATTGTGCATTAATATTTCTGGCTGTCAAAAGTCATATCTGTCAGCAGTATCTACTCAATAATTTTTAGCACTCCTCAGTGTTTTTGGGGTGTCCTCCCTAATTGTGCATTAATATTTCTGGCTGTCAAAAGTCATATCTGTCAGCAGTATCTACTCAATAATTTTTAGCACTCCTCAGTGTTTTTGGGGTGTCCTCCCTAATTGTGCATTAATATTTCTGGCTGTCAAAAGTCATATCTGTCAGCAGTATCTACTCAATAATTTTTAGCACTCCTCAGTGTTTTTGGGGTGTCCTCCCTAATTGTGCATTAATATTTCTGGCTGTCAAAAGTCATATCTGTCAGCAGTATCTACTCAATAATTTTTAGCACTCCTCAGTGTTTTTGGGGTGTCCTCCCTAATTGTGCATTAATATTTCTGGCTGTCAAAAGTCATATCTGTCAGCAGTATCTACTCAATAATTTTTAGCACTCCTCAGTGTTTTTGGGGTGTCCTCCCTAATTGTGCATTAATATATCTGGCTGTCAAAAGTCATATCTGTCAGCAGTATCTACTCAATAATTTTTAGCACTCCTCAGTGTTTTTGGGGTGTCCTCCCTAATTGTGCATTAATATTTCTGGCTGTCAAAAGTCATATCTGTCAGCAGTATCTACTCAATAATTTTTAGCACTCCTCAGTGTTTTTGGGGTGTCCTCCCTAATTGTGCATTAATATTTCTGGCTGTCAAAAGTCATATCTGTCAGCAGTATCTACTCAATAATTTTTAGCACTCCTCAGTGTTTTTGGGGTGTCCTCCCTAATTGTGCATTAATATTTCTGGCTGTCAAAAGTCATATCTGTCAGCAGTATCTACTCAATAATTTTTAGCATACACAATGACAGCATATTTAGTGTGTAATTGATGCTAAAACACAATTCTCACTCTCCTAATATAGCTGATTTTTGACAATGAACTGCATTTTTCATGTGAAGCATTTGATGTCATAAAGATGTAAACCTCACAAAGCAATTCTGTCACTGGTCAGTTTGCTTGACAGACATCTGACTTTAAGGTACTAGCCAATGGAAACATGGTGACATGTAAATATGAAAGCACATTAGGACAAAATATGCAATAAGATAGAGGCAAAGGGAGATGGCTGCTGGGAATGTATTTCATTTATCCCAGAACATCTTTAAATCTAAGTATTAATACTACGTTGATGTACTTTTGAAATTGGAGAGCTACTTTTTACTAAAAGTACATCTCCCTTATATAATTAAGTATAATGCAGACCTGCTCAAAAACTTAGTATAATTAAAGAAGTCTTATGCCATAAATGATGATGATGAGAGCTGCTTATGTGAATGTCTATAGTGGTTTTCTCTACCAGTGTCACTGTATTAGACAACTGTTATCAAACTTAGCAATAATGATGCATTAATCTGCCAATCAAGTGTGAAAGCTGGCTATGTGTATAGGCATAGTAAACACATATCATCATCATCCTCATTATCATTTATTTATATAGTGTCACTAATAGCGCAGCGCTGTACAGAGAACCCATTCACATCAGTCCCTACCCTATTGGAGCTTACAGTCTAAATTCCCTAATATAGACACACACTCACACACAGACAGAGAGGGAGAGACTAGGGTCAATTTTGATAGCAGCCAATTAACCTAACAGTATGTTTTTTGGAGTGTGGGAGGAAACCACAGCACCCGGAGGAAACCCACGCAAACACAGGGAGAACATACAAACTTCACACAGATAAGGCCATTGTTGATATAAGTACTGGCTCTGCTTACCATTGTCCAGTCTAGTACATAACTGTATTAATGCTGTGAAATATTATTACTTTGAATGCCTTAAATATGCAAGAGCGCATTTGGGTAAGTTTCTGCTAATAAAAGATATATGCACTTTTCTTGCCTACCCATACTATTTCACTCCTCAGTGGTTTGCGCTCAGAATGGATTCAAAGCAGTCCACATATGATCTAAATGAGCAACCAGGTTCTGTCACCAGTCCTGATGTTAGTGTTCCCAGTACGTCATCTGGCCAAGGCGATGTCAAACAACAGAGTGTTTTCAAATTAGTGCAAAAAACAAAAACCAAAAAAAAATTTACTGTATTGAAGCGAAAAAGAAGTGTAACTGAGCAAAAGTTAAGTGACGATAAAAAAAAAATTGCAAGCATGCCATTCTACACACGCAGTGGCAAAGAGAGAATGAGGCCTTCACCTTTGGCTATTAGTGGCAGATCCCAAAAAGTTACCCAGGCTACAATTGGTGCACAACTACTGTTACGCGTCAAAGCTGAGCTGCAAGATACCAGTGAGGCATTACAGGAGAATATTTGCTCTGATTCACAAATGACAACAATCCCTGTGGAGAGTCCATCCAACAGTGGGATGTCTAATCGTGAGCATTCTGCTGATGTGTGCCTTAATAGCCCGAGTGTAGCCGGTGATACCCAAATTGAGGATGCCACTTTGGAATTAGAAGAGGATGAGGGGGAGATTTGTGTAGGCGACGAGGGCGCTAATGAGGATGTTGATGAGGATGAGGTTGTTTGTGTAAGTCCTGCACCAGTGGCAGCAGTTCTGGCACGTGACAAGAAAAAGGCCATTGTCATGCCTGGGCATAAAACAAAAAAATCCACTTCTTATGTGTGGAATTATTTCTACCCAAATCCAGACAACAATTGTATAGCCATTTGTAGTGTATGTGAAGCCACAGTCAGTCGAGGGAGGGACCTTAACCATCTTGGAACCTCGTCTATGTTACGCCATTTAACGAGAGTTCATGGCAAAGTGTTGGGAAAAGCTGAAAGTTCTTCCCAAAAGAATACAAGCACTCCCTCATCAGCTAAGACCCTCCGCTCACCGACATACCGACGGCTACAAAATACACCCACCACACCATCCTCATCAATATCCTCAGTAGCGCTCGGAGTTAGCCCGGCATCCCACTTAAGGCTGGATGACTCCGGCACTATTATTGATTCCTCTGAAGAAAGCGTTAGTCCTGCTGCTGCTGTTGCTGCTGCTGGGGGTGAATCGTCATCCCAGAGGCAGGTGAATAAAATGAGCAGTCCTACATTTCAGCAATTAACTGTGAAACAATCATTTGCGAGGGGAAGCAAATATGACAGCAGTCACCCAGTCGCCAAGCGAATCACAGACGCCATGGCTGCAATGTTAGTGTTAGATCTGCGTCCAATCTCCACAATAAACGCAGCTGGTTTTTCACAGTTAATTGAGGTTTTGTGTCCGCGTTACAGAATTCCATCGCGACACCATTTCTCCCGTAAAGCTATTCCACAACTATACCAAAAAGTGTGTAAAAATGTAGAGATTGCGCTGAAAAATGCCATTCTGCCCACTGTTCACTTAACCACAGATATGTGGACAAGTGGAAGTGGCCAAACCAAAGACTATATGACTGTGACAGCCCACTGGGTTGGTCATTCACCTTCACCAGCAGGAACAGCAGCAGCATGTACACCACTACGTAACATTTGTCACAGGCAGGCCACTCTTTGTATCACCGGCTTCACTAACAGGCATACGGCTGACAATTTGTTACGCAAACTGAGAGATGTGATTGATGCATGGCTTATACCACTCGGACTCTCCCCAGGGTATGTCATTTCAGATAACGCCAACAATATAGTGCGAGCATTACAGCTGGGTGATTTCCAACATATTCCCTGTTTTGCTCACACCATCAACTTGGTGGTGCAGAGCTTCCTACGAAATAACCGTGAGGTGCAGGAGATGCTTTCGGTGGCCCGTAAAATTTCAGGCCATTTCAGGCATTCAGCCACAGCATGTAGGAGATTACAGCAGCTCCAAGAGCAGTTTAACTTGCCCTGCCACCAACTTAAGCAAGAGGTGGTAACTCGGTGGAATTCCACCCTGTACATGCTTCAGAGGATGGAGGAACAGCGCAAAGCCATCCAAGCATATTGCACAAGTCATGACATTGGGAAAGGAGGGGGGATGTATTTCACTCTTGCACAGTGGGGAATCCTTTCAGTGCTGTGCAAGGTGCTGAAACCATTTGAAGTTGTGACATGTGAGGTCAGTGCAGACTCTGCTAGTTTGAGCCAAGTCATTCCTTTAATTAGACTATTGGAAAAGCAGCTTGAGAAAATGAAGGAGGAGCTGAAAGCAAGCAATTCAGCAAAGTATGTTGGCCTTGTCGATCAAGTACTTAATTCGCTTCACAATGATCCTCGAGTTATTAAGATCTTGAACTCGGATCAGTACGTTTTGGCCACTGTGCTTGATCCAAGGTTTAAAACCTACATTGAGTCTTTACTTGTAAATGAGCGAGATGTGAACTTTTGCAAGGAGCTATTGCTCAGCAAGTTGGCCGCTGAACTGGGCCTCGGCTTGACGACGTGTCCTCCTTCACTTTCTCAAGCTGTTGCTCGTAAAAAATTAAATTTCCAAAAAAGAAGCAGGGAAGACACAGGGGGCAGACGAGAACAATTTAACATCTGGGCTGGTTTGAAGGATTTTTCAAAAAAAAGTGTCACTTTGCCCATAAGTCCATCCAATATGAGTATAAACATGCAAAGGATGGTGGAGGATTACTTTCAAGAGGTAGTTGATATGGAAATGTCAGACAGTCCCTTTCCTTACTGGGAAGAAAAGCAGGCCATTTGGAAACCCATGTACAAACTTGCTTTGCAATACCTAAGCTGCCCACCCTCCAGTGTGTACTCTGAACGAGTGTTCAGCACAGCAGGGAACTTAGTCAGTGATCGCCGTAGAAGGTTACTTCCCAAAAATGTGGAGAAAATGATGTTTATAAAAATGAACTACATCTTCCACGAGGAAGGCCTTCACCATCCAAGACATCCAAGCACTGACTGTTCTCTAATGGCGGATTCAAGCGGCGATGAATTGATAGTCTGTGATAATAACCACCAAAAATTAAGCAATATGTAAGCACTGCTTCCAGTTGAAATCAGTCTGTCTGTCTGTCTATCTATCTATCTATCTATCTATCTTTCTATCTTTCTATCGGTCTGTCTATCTTTAAAACTGAAAGACATCCATTAAAAATACACAATGACAGCATATTTAGTGTGTAATTGATGCTAAAACACAATTCTCACTCTCCTAATATAGCTGATTTTTGACAATGAACTGCATTTTTCATGTGAAGCATTTGATGTCATAAAGATGTAAACCTCACAAAGCAATTCTGTCACTGGTCAGTTTGCTTGACAGACATCTGACTTTAAGGTACTAGCCAATGGAAACATGGTGACATGTAAATATGAAAGCACATTAGGACAAAATATGCAATAAGATAGAGGCAAAGGGAGATGGCTGCTGGGAATGTATTTCATTTATCCCAGAACATCTTTAAATCTAAGTATTAATACTACGTTGATGTACTTTTGAAATTGGAGAGCTACTTTTTACTAAAAGTACATCTCCCTTATATAATTAAGTATAATGCAGACCTGCTCAAAAACTTAGTATAATTAAAGAAGTCTTATGCCATAAATGATGATGATGAGAGCTGCTTATGTGAATGTCTATAGTGGTTTTCTCTACCAGTGTCACTGTATTAGACAACTGTTATCAAACTTAGCAATAATGATGCATTAATCTGCCAATCAAGTGTGAAAGCTGGCTATGTGTATAGGCATAGTAAACACATATCATCATCATCCTCATTATCATTTATTTATATAGTGTCACTAATAGCGCAGCGCTGTACAGAGAACCCATTCACATCAGTCCCTAGCCTATTGGAGCTTACAGTCTAAATTCCCTAATATAGACACACACTCACACACAGACAGAGAGGGAGAGACTAGGGTCAATTTTGATAGCAGCCAATTAACCTAACAGTATGTTTTTTGGAGTGTGGGAGGAAACCACAGCACCCGGAGGAAACCCACGCAAACACAGGGAGAACATACAAACTTCACACAGATAAGGCCATTGTTGATATAAGTACTGGCTCTGCTTACCATTGTCCAGCCTAGTACATAACTGTATTAATGCTGTGAAATATTATTACTTTGAATGCCTTAAATATGCAAGAGCGCATTTGGGTAAGTTTCTGCTAATAAAAGATATATGCACTTTTCTTGCCTACCCATACTATTTAATAACCACCAAAAATTAAGCAATATGTAAGCACTGCTTCCAGTTGAAATCAGTCTGTCTGTCTGTCTATCTATCTATCTATCTATCTATCTATCTATCTATCTATCTATCTATCTATCTATCTTTCTATCTTTCTATCGGTCTGTCTATCTTTAAAACTGAAAGACATCCATTAAAAATACACAATGACAGCATATTTAGTGTGTAATTGATGCTAAAACACAATTCTCACTCTCCTAATATAGCTGATTTTTGACAATGAACTGCATTTTTCATGTGAAGCATTTGATGTCATAAAGATGTAAACCTCACAAAGCAATTCTGTCACTGGTCAGTTTGCTTGACAGACATCTGACTTTAAGGTACTAGCCAATGGAAACATGGTGACATGTAAATATGAAAGCACATTAGGACAAAATATGCAATAAGATAGAGGCAAAGGGAGATGGCTGCTGGGAATGTATTTCATTTATCCCAGAACATCTTTAAATCTAAGTATTAATACTACGTTGATGTACTTTTGAAATTGGAGAGCTACTTTTTACTAAAAGTACATCTCCCTTATATAATTAAGTATAATGCAGACCTGCTCAAAAACTTAGTATAATTAAAGAAGTCTTATGCCATAAATGATGATGATGAGAGCTGCTTATGTGAATGTCTATAGTGGTTTTCTCTACCAGTGTCACTGTATTAGACAACTGTTATCAAACTTAGCAATAATGATGCATTAATCTGCCAATCAAGTGTGGAAGCTGGCTATGTGTAAAACATAGCTAGCATAGTAAACACATATCATCATCATCCTCATTATCATTTATTTATATAGTGTCACTAATAGCGCAGCGCTGTACAGAGAACCCATTCACATCAGTCCCTACCCTATTGGAGCTTACAGTCTAAATTCCCTAATATAGACACACACTCACACACAGACAGAGAGGGAGAGACTAGGGTCAATTTTGATAGCAGCCAATTAACCTAACAGTATGTTTTTTGGAGTGTGGGAGGAAACCACAGCACCCGGAGGAAACCCACGCAAACACAGGGAGAACATACAAACTTCACACAGATAAGGCCATTGTTGATATAAGTACTGGCTCTGCTTACCATTGTCCAGTCTAGTACATAACTGTATTAATGCTGTGAAATATTATTACTTTGAATGCCTTAAATATGCAAGAGCGCATTTGGGTAAGTTTCTGCTAATAAAAGATATATGCACTTTTCTTGCCTACCCATACTATTTAATAACCACCAAAAATTAAGCAATATGTAAGCACTGCTTCCAGTTGAAATCAGTCTGTCTGTCTGTCTATCTATCTATCTATCTATCTATCTATCTATCTATCTATCTATCTATCTATCTATCTATCTATCTTTCTATCTTTCTATCGGTCTGTCTATCTTTAAAACTGAAAGACATCCATTAAAAATACACAATGACAGCATATTTAGTGTGTAATTGATGCTAAAACACAATTCTCACTCTCCTAATATAGCTGATTTTTGACAATGAACTGCATTTTTCATGTGAAGCATTTGATGTCATAAAGATGTAAACCTCACAAAGCAATTCTGTCACTGGTCAGTTTGCTTGACAGACATCTGACTTTAAGGTACTAGCCAATGGAAACATGGTGACATGTAAATATGAAAGCACATTAGGACAAAATATGCAATAAGATAGAGGCAAAGGGAGATGGCTGCTGGGAATGTATTTCATTTATCCCAGAACATCTTTAAATCTAAGTATTAATACTACGTTGATGTACTTTTGAAATTGGAGAGCTACTTTTTACTAAAAGTACATCTCCCTTATATAATTAAGTATAATGCAGACCTGCTCAAAAACTTAGTATAATTAAAGAAGTCTTATGCCATAAATGATGATGATGAGAGCTGCTTATGTGAATGTCTATAGTGGTTTTCTCTACCAGTGTCACTGTATTAGACAACTGTTATCAAACTTAGCAATAATGATGCATTAATCTGCCAATCAAGTGTGGAAGCTGGCTATGTGTAAAACATAGCTAGCATAGTAAACACATATCATCATCATCCTCATTATCATTTATTTATATAGTGTCACTAATAGCGCAGCGCTGTACAGAGAACCCATTCACATCAGTCCCTACCCTATTGGAGCTTACAGTCTAAATTCCCTAATATAGACACACACTCACACACAGACAGAGAGGGAGAGACTAGGGTCAATTTTGATAGCAGACAATTAACCTAACAGTATGTTTTTTGGAGTGTGGGAGGAAACCACAGCACCCGGAGGAAACCCACGCAAACACAGGGAGAACATACAAACTTCACACAGATAAGGCCATTGTTGATATAAGTACTGGCTCTGCTTACCATTGTCCAGTCTAGTACATAACTGTATTAATGCTGTGAAATATTATTACTTTGAATGCCTTAAATATGCAAGAGCGCATTTGGGTAAGTTTCTGCTAATAAAAGATATATGCACTTTTCTTGCCTACCCATACTATTTCACTCCTCAGTGGTTTGCGCTCAGAATGGATTCAAAGCAGTCCACATATGATCTAAATGAGCAACCAGGTTCTGTCACCAGTCCTGATGTTAGTGTTCCCAGTACGTCATCTGGCCAAGGCGATGTCAAACAACAGAGTGTTTTCAAATTAGTGCAAAAAACAAAAACCAAAAAAAAATTTACTGTATTGAAGCGAAAAAGAAGTGTAACTGAGCAAAAGTTAAGTGACGATAAAAAAAAAATTGCAAGCATGCCATTCTACACACGCAGTGGCAAAGAGAGAATGAGGCCTTCACCTTTGGCTATTAGTGGCAGATCCCAAAAAGTTACCCAGGCTACAATTGGTGCACAACTACTGTTACGCGTCAAAGCTGAGCTGCAAGATACCAGTGAGGCATTACAGGAGAATATTTGCTCTGATTCACAAATGACAACAATCCCTGTGGAGAGTCCATCCAACAGTGGGATGTCTAATCGTGAGCATTCTGCTGATGTGTGCCTTAATAGCCCGAGTGTAGCCGGTGATACCCAAATTGAGGATGCCACTTTGGAATTAGAAGAGGATGAGGGGGAGATTTGTGTAGGCGACGAGGGCGCTAATGAGGATGTTGATGAGGATGAGGTTGTTTGTGTAAGTCCTGCACCAGTGGCAGCAGTTCTGGCACGTGACAAGAAAAAGGCCATTGTCATGCCTGGGCATAAAACAAAAAAATCCACTTCTTATGTGTGGAATTATTTCTACCCAAATCCAGACAACAATTGTATAGCCATTTGTAGTGTATGTGAAGCCACAGTCAGTCGAGGGAGGGACCTTAACCATCTTGGAACCTCGTCTATGTTACGCCATTTAACGAGAGTTCATGGCAAAGTGTTGGGAAAAGCTGAAAGTTCTTCCCAAAAGAATACAAGCACTCCCTCATCAGCTAAGACCCTCCGCTCACCGACATACCGACGGCTACAAAATACACCCACCACACCATCCTCATCAATATCCTCAGTAGCGCTCGGAGTTAGCCCGGCATCCCACTTAAGGCTGGATGACTCCGGCACTATTATTGATTCCTCTGAAGAAAGCGTTAGTCCTGCTGCTGCTGTTGCTGCTGCTGGGGGTGAATCGTCATCCCAGAGGCAGGTGAATAAAATGAGCAGTCCTACATTTCAGCAATTAACTGTGAAACAATCATTTGCGAGGGGAAGCAAATATGACAGCAGTCACCCAGTCGCCAAGCGAATCACAGACGCCATGGCTGCAATGTTAGTGTTAGATCTGCGTCCAATCTCCACAATAAACGCAGCTGGTTTTTCACAGTTAATTGAGGTTTTGTGTCCGCGTTACAGAATTCCATCGCGACACCATTTCTCCCGTAAAGCTATTCCACAACTATACCAAAAAGTGTGTAAAAATGTAGAGATTGCGCTGAAAAATGCCATTCTGCCCACTGTTCACTTAACCACAGATATGTGGACAAGTGGAAGTGGCCAAACCAAAGACTATATGACTGTGACAGCCCACTGGGTTGGTCATTCACCTTCACCAGCAGGAACAGCAGCAGCATGTACACCACTACGTAACATTTGTCACAGGCAGGCCACTCTTTGTATCACCGGCTTCACTAACAGGCATACGGCTGACAATTTGTTACGCAAACTGAGAGATGTGATTGATGCATGGCTTATACCACTCGGACTCTCCCCAGGGTATGTCATTTCAGATAACGCCAACAATATAGTGCGAGCATTACAGCTGGGTGATTTCCAACATATTCCCTGTTTTGCTCACACCATCAACTTGGTGGTGCAGAGCTTCCTACGAAATAACCGTGAGGTGCAGGAGATGCTTTCGGTGGCCCGTAAAATTTCAGGCCATTTCAGGCATTCAGCCACAGCATGTAGGAGATTACAGCAGCTCCAAGAGCAGTTTAACTTGCCCTGCCACCAACTTAAGCAAGAGGTGGTAACTCGGTGGAATTCCACCCTGTACATGCTTCAGAGGATGGAGGAACAGCGCAAAGCCATCCAAGCATATTGCACAAGTCATGACATTGGGAAAGGAGGGGGGATGTATTTCACTCTTGCACAGTGGGGAATCCTTTCAGTGCTGTGCAAGGTGCTGAAACCATTTGAAGTTGTGACATGTGAGGTCAGTGCAGACTCTGCTAGTTTGAGCCAAGTCATTCCTTTAATTAGACTATTGGAAAAGCAGCTTGAGAAAATGAAGGAGGAGCTGAAAGCAAGCAATTCAGCAAAGTATGTTGGCCTTGTCGATCAAGTACTTAATTCGCTTCACAATGATCCTCGAGTTATTAAGATCTTGAACTCGGATCAGTACGTTTTGGCCACTGTGCTTGATCCAAGGTTTAAAACCTACATTGAGTCTTTACTTGTAAATGAGCGAGATGTGAACTTTTGCAAGGAGCTATTGCTCAGCAAGTTGGCCGCTGAACTGGGCCTCGGCTTGACGACGTGTCCTCCTTCACTTTCTCAAGCTGTTGCTCGTAAAAAATTAAATTTCCAAAAAAGAAGCAGGGAAGACACAGGGGGCAGACGAGAACAATTTAACATCTGGGCTGGTTTGAAGGATTTTTCAAAAAAAAGTGTCACTTTGCCCATAAGTCCATCCAATATGAGTATAAACATGCAAAGGATGGTGGAGGATTACTTTCAAGAGGTAGTTGATATGGAAATGTCAGACAGTCCCTTTCCTTACTGGGAAGAAAAGCAGGCCATTTGGAAACCCATGTACAAACTTGCTTTGCAATACCTAAGCTGCCCACCCTCCAGTGTGTACTCTGAACGAGTGTTCAGCACAGCAGGGAACTTAGTCAGTGATCGCCGTAGAAGGTTACTTCCCAAAAATGTGGAGAAAATGATGTTTATAAAAATGAACTACATCTTCCACGAGGAAGGCCTTCACCATCCAAGACATCCAAGCACTGACTGTTCTCTAATGGCGGATTCAAGCGGCGATGAATTGATAGTCTGTGATAATAACCACCAAAAATTAAGCAATATGTAAGCACTGCTTCCAGTTGAAATCAGTCTGTCTGTCTGTCTATCTATCTATCTATCTATCTATCTATCTATCTTTCTATCTTTCTATCGGTCTGTCTATCTTTAAAACTGAAAGACATCCATTAAAAATACACAATGACAGCATATTTAGTGTGTAATTGATGCTAAAACACAATTCTCACTCTCCTAATATAGCTGATTTTTGACAATGAACTGCATTTTTCATGTGAAGCATTTGATGTCATAAAGATGTAAACCTCACAAAGCAATTCTGTCACTGGTCAGTTTGCTTGACAGACATCTGACTTTAAGGTACTAGCCAATGGAAACATGGTGACATGTAAATATGAAAGCACATTAGGACAAAATATGCAATAAGATAGAGGCAAAGGGAGATGGCTGCTGGGAATGTATTTAATTTATCCCAGAACATCTTTAAATCTAAGTATTAGTACTACGTTGATGTACTTTTGAAATTGGAGAGCTACTTTTTACTAAAAGTACATCTCCCTTATATAATTAAGTATAATGCAGACCTGCTCAAAAACTTAGTATAATTAAAGAAGTCTTATGCCATAAATGATGATGATGAGAGCTGCTTATGTGAATGTCTATAGTGGTTTTCTCTACCAGTGTCACTGTATTAGACAACTGTTATCAAACTTAGCAATAATGATGCATTAATCTGCCAATCAAGTGTGAAAGCTGGCTATGTGTATAGGCATAGTAAACACATATCATCATCATCCTCATTATCATTTATTTATATAGTGTCACTAATAGCGCAGCGCTGTACAGAGAACCCATTCACATCAGTCCCTAGCCTATTGGAGCTTACAGTCTAAATTCCCTAATATAGACACACACTCACACACAGACAGAGAGGGAGAGACTAGGGTCAATTTTGATAGCAGCCAATTAACCTAACAGTATGTTTTTTGGAGTGTGGGAGGAAACCACAGCACCCGGAGGAAACCCACGCAAACACAGGGAGAACATACAAACTTCACACAGATAAGGCCATTGTTGATATAAGTACTGGCTCTGCTTACCATTGTCCAGCCTAGTACATAACTGTATTAATGCTGTGAAATATTATTACTTTGAATGCCTTAAATATGCAAGAGCGCATTTGGGTAAGTTTCTGCTAATAAAAGATATATGCACTTTTCTTGCCTACCCATACTATTTAATAACCACCAAAAATTAAGCAATATGTAAGCACTGCTTCCAGTTGAAATCAGTCTGTCTGTCTGTCTATCTATCTATCTATCTATCTATCTATCTATCTATCTATCTATCTATCTTTCTATCTTTCTATCGGTCTGTCTATCTTTAAAACTGAAAGACATCCATTAAAAATACACAATGACAGCATATTTAGTGTGTAATTGATGCTAAAACACAATTCTCACTCTCCTAATATAGCTGATTTTTGACAATGAACTGCATTTTTCATGTGAAGCATTTGATGTCATAAAGATGTAAACCTCACAAAGCAATTCTGTCACTGGTCAGTTTGCTTGACAGACATCTGACTTTAAGGTACTAGCCAATGGAAACATGGTGACATGTAAATATGAAAGCACATTAGGACAAAATATGCAATAAGATAGAGGCAAAGGGAGATGGCTGCTGGGAATGTATTTCATTTATCCCAGAACATCTTTAAATCTAAGTATTAATACTACGTTGATGTACTTTTGAAATTGGAGAGCTACTTTTTACTAAAAGTACATCTCCCTTATATAATTAAGTATAATGCAGACCTGCTCAAAAACTTAGTATAATTAAAGAAGTCTTATGCCATAAATGATGATGATGAGAGCTGCTTATGTGAATGTCTATAGTGGTTTTCTCTACCAGTGTCACTGTATTAGACAACTGTTATCAAACTTAGCAATAATGATGCATTAATCTGCCAATCAAGTGTGAAAGCTGGCTATGTGTATAGGCATAGTAAACACATATCATCATCATCCTCATTATCATTTATTTATATAGTGTCACTAATAGCGCAGCGCTGTACAGAGAACCCATTCACATCAGTCCCTACCCTATTGGAGCTTACAGTCTAAATTCCCTAATATAGACACACACTCACACACAGACAGAGAGGGAGAGACTAGGGTCAATTTTGATAGCAGCCAATTAACCTAACAGTATGTTTTTTGGAGTGTGGGAGGAAACCACAGCACCCGGAGGAAACCCACGCAAACACAGGGAGAACATACAAACTTCACACAGATAAGGCCATTGTTGATATAAGTACTGGCTCTGCTTACCATTGTCCAGCCTAGTACATAACTGTATTAATGCTGTGAAATATTATTACTTTGAATGCCTTAAATATGCAAGAGCGCATTTGGGTAAGTTTCTGCTAATAAAAGATATATGCACTTTTCTTGCCTACCCATACTATTTAATAACCACCAAAAATTAAGCAATATGTAAGCACTGCTTCCAGTTGAAATCAGTCTGTCTGTCTGTCTATCTATCTATCTATCTATCTATCTATCTATCTATCTATCTATCTATCTATCTATCTATCTTTCTATCTTTCTATCGGTCTGTCTATCTTTAAAACTGAAAGACATCCATTAAAAATACACAATGACAGCATATTTAGTGTGTAATTGATGCTAAAACACAATTCTCACTCTCCTAATATAGCTGATTTTTGACAATGAACTGCATTTTTCATGTGAAGCATTTGATGTCATAAAGATGTAAACCTCACAAAGCAATTCTGTCACTGGTCAGTTTGCTTGACAGACATCTGACTTTAAGGTACTAGCCAATGGAAACATGGTGACATGTAAATATGAAAGCACATTAGGACAAAATATGCAATAAGATAGAGGCAAAGGGAGATGGCTGCTGGGAATGTATTTCATTTATCCCAGAACATCTTTAAATCTAAGTATTAATACTACGTTGATGTACTTTTGAAATTGGAGAGCTACTTTTTACTAAAAGTACATCTCCCTTATATAATTAAGTATAATGCAGACCTGCTCAAAAACTTAGTATAATTAAAGAAGTCTTATGCCATAAATGATGATGATGAGAGCTGCTTATGTGAATGTCTATAGTGGTTTTCTCTACCAGTGTCACTGTATTAGACAACTGTTATCAAACTTAGCAATAATGATGCATTAATCTGCCAATCAAGTGTGGAAGCTGGCTATGTGTAAAACATAGCTAGCATAGTAAACACATATCATCATCATCCTCATTATCATTTATTTATATAGTGTCACTAATAGCGCAGCGCTGTACAGAGAACCCATTCACATCAGTCCCTACCCTATTGGAGCTTACAGTCTAAATTCCCTAATATAGACACACACTCACACACAGACAGAGAGGGAGAGACTAGGGTCAATTTTGATAGCAGACAATTAACCTAACAGTATGTTTTTTGGAGTGTGGGAGGAAACCACAGCACCCGGAGGAAACCCACGCAAACACAGGGAGAACATACAAACTTCACACAGATAAGGCCATTGTTGATATAAGTACTGGCTCTGCTTACCATTGTCCAGTCTAGTACATAACTGTATTAATGCTGTGAAATATTATTACTTTGAATGCCTTAAATATGCAAGAGCGCATTTGGGTAAGTTTCTGCTAATAAAAGATATATGCACTTTTCTTGCCTACCCATACTATTTCACTCCTCAGTGGTTTGCGCTCAGAATGGATTCAAAGCAGTCCACATATGATCTAAATGAGCAACCAGGTTCTGTCACCAGTCCTGATGTTAGTGTTCCCAGTACGTCATCTGGCCAAGGCGATGTCAAACAACAGAGTGTTTTCAAATTAGTGCAAAAAACAAAAACCAAAAAAAAATTTACTGTATTGAAGCGAAAAAGAAGTGTAACTGAGCAAAAGTTAAGTGACGATAAAAAAAAAATTGCAAGCATGCCATTCTACACACGCAGTGGCAAAGAGAGAATGAGGCCTTCACCTTTGGCTATTAGTGGCAGATCCCAAAAAGTTACCCAGGCTACAATTGGTGCACAACTACTGTTACGCGTCAAAGCTGAGCTGCAAGATACCAGTGAGGCATTACAGGAGAATATTTGCTCTGATTCACAAATGACAACAATCCCTGTGGAGAGTCCATCCAACAGTGGGATGTCTAATCGTGAGCATTCTGCTGATGTGTGCCTTAATAGCCCGAGTGTAGCCGGTGATACCCAAATTGAGGATGCCACTTTGGAATTAGAAGAGGATGAGGGGGAGATTTGTGTAGGCGACGAGGGCGCTAATGAGGATGTTGATGAGGATGAGGTTGTTTGTGTAAGTCCTGCACCAGTGGCAGCAGTTCTGGCACGTGACAAGAAAAAGGCCATTGTCATGCCTGGGCATAAAACAAAAAAATCCACTTCTTATGTGTGGAATTATTTCTACCCAAATCCAGACAACAATTGTATAGCCATTTGTAGTGTATGTGAAGCCACAGTCAGTCGAGGGAGGGACCTTAACCATCTTGGAACCTCGTCTATGTTACGCCATTTAACGAGAGTTCATGGCAAAGTGTTGGGAAAAGCTGAAAGTTCTTCCCAAAAGAATACAAGCACTCCCTCATCAGCTAAGACCCTCCGCTCACCGACATACCGACGGCTACAAAATACACCCACCACACCATCCTCATCAATATCCTCAGTAGCGCTCGGAGTTAGCCTGGCATCCCACTTAAGGCTGGATGACTCCGGCACTATTATTGATTCCTCTGAAGAAAGCGTTAGTCCTGCTGCTGCTGTTGCTGCTGCTGGGGGTGAATCGTCATCCCAGAGGCAGGTGAATAAAATGAGCAGTCCTACATTTCAGCAATTAACTGTGAAACAATCATTTGCGAGGGGAAGCAAATATGACAGCAGTCACCCAGTCGCCAAGCGAATCACAGACGCCATGGCTGCAATGTTAGTGTTAGATCTGCGTCCAATCTCCACAATAAACGCAGCTGGTTTTTCACAGTTAATTGAGGTTTTGTGTCCGCGTTACAGAATTCCATCGCGACACCATTTCTCCCGTAAAGCTATTCCACAACTATACCAAAAAGTGTGTAAAAATGTAGAGATTGCGCTGAAAAATGCCATTCTGCCCACTGTTCACTTAACCACAGATATGTGGACAAGTGGAAGTGGCCAAACCAAAGACTATATGACTGTGACAGCCCACTGGGTTGGTCATTCACCTTCACCAGCAGGAACAGCAGCAGCATGTACACCACTACGTAACATTTGTCACAGGCAGGCCACTCTTTGTATCACCGGCTTCACTAACAGGCATACGGCTGACAATTTGTTACGCAAACTGAGAGATGTGATTGATGCATGGCTTATACCACTCGGACTCTCCCCAGGGTATGTCATTTCAGATAACGCCAACAATATAGTGCGAGCATTACAGCTGGGTGATTTCCAACATATTCCCTGTTTTGCTCACACCATCAACTTGGTGGTGCAGAGCTTCCTACGAAATAACCGTGAGGTGCAGGAGATGCTTTCGGTGGCCCGTAAAATTTCAGGCCATTTCAGGCATTCAGCCACAGCATGTAGGAGATTACAGCAGCTCCAAGAGCAGTTTAACTTGCCCTGCCACCAACTTAAGCAAGAGGTGGTAACTCGGTGGAATTCCACCCTGTACATGCTTCAGAGGATGGAGGAACAGCGCAAAGCCATCCAAGCATATTGCACAAGTCATGACATTGGGAAAGGAGGGGGGATGTATTTCACTCTTGCACAGTGGGGAATCCTTTCAGTGCTGTGCAAGGTGCTGAAACCATTTGAAGTTGTGACATGTGAGGTCAGTGCAGACTCTGCTAGTTTGAGCCAAGTCATTCCTTTAATTAGACTATTGGAAAAGCAGCTTGAGAAAATGAAGGAGGAGCTGAAAGCAAGCAATTCAGCAAAGTATGTTGGCCTTGTCGATCAAGTACTTAATTCGCTTCACAATGATCCTCGAGTTATTAAGATCTTGAACTCGGATCAGTACGTTTTGGCCACTGTGCTTGATCCAAGGTTTAAAACCTACATTGAGTCTTTACTTGTAAATGAGCGAGATGTGAACTTTTGCAAGGAGCTATTGCTCAGCAAGTTGGCCGCTGAACTGGGCCTCGGCTTGACGACGTGTCCTCCTTCACTTTCTCAAGCTGTTGCTCGTAAAAAATTAAATTTCCAAAAAAGAAGCAGGGAAGACACAGGGGGCAGACGAGAACAATTTAACATCTGGGCTGGTTTGAAGGATTTTTGAAAAAAAAGTGTCACTTTGCCCATAAGTCCATCCAATATGAGTATAAACATGCAAAGGATGGTGGAGGATTACTTTCAAGAGGTAGTTGATATGGAAATGTCAGACAGTCCCTTTCCTTACTGGGAAGAAAAGCAGGCCATTTGGAAACCCATGTACAAACTTGCTTTGCAATACCTAAGCTGCCCACCCTCCAGTGTGTACTCTGAACGAGTGTTCAGCACAGCAGGGAACTTAGTCAGTGATCGCCGTAGAAGGTTACTTCCCAAAAATGTGGAGAAAATGATGTTTATAAAAATGAACTACATCTTCCACGAGGAAGGCCTTCACCATCCAAGACATCCAAGCACTGACTGTTCTCTAATGGCGGATTCAAGCGGCGATGAATTGATAGTCTGTGATAATAACCACCAAAAATTAAGCAATATGTAAGCACTGCTTCCAGTTGAAATCAGTCTGTCTGTCTGTCTATCTATCTATCTATCTATCTATCTATCTATCTTTCTATCTTTCTATCGGTCTGTCTATCTTTAAAACTGAAAGACATCCATTAAAAATACACAATGACAGCATATTTAGTGTGTAATTGATGCTAAAACACAATTCTCACTCTCCTAATATAGCTGATTTTTGACAATGAACTGCATTTTTCATGTGAAGCATTTGATGTCATAAAGATGTAAACCTCACAAAGCAATTCTGTCACTGGTCAGTTTGCTTGACAGACATCTGACTTTAAGGTACTAGCCAATGGAAACATGGTGACATGTAAATATGAAAGCACATTAGGACAAAATATGCAATAAGATAGAGGCAAAGGGAGATGGCTGCTGGGAATGTATTTCATTTATCCCAGAACATCTTTAAATCTAAGTATTAGTACTACGTTGATGTACTTTTGAAATTGGAGAGCTACTTTTTACTAAAAGTACATCTCCCTTATATAATTAAGTATAATGCAGACCTGCTCAAAAACTTAGTATAATTAAAGAAGTCTTATGCCATAAATGATGATGATGAGAGCTGCTTATGTGAATGTCTATAGTGGTTTTCTCTACCAGTGTCACTGTATTAGACAACTGTTATCAAACTTAGCAATAATGATGCATTAATCTGCCAATCAAGTGTGAAAGCTGGCTATGTGTATAGGCATAGTAAACACATATCATCATCATCCTCATTATCATTTATTTATATAGTGTCACTAATAGCGCAGCGCTGTACAGAGAACCCATTCACATCAGTCCCTAGCCTATTGGAGCTTACAGTCTAAATTCCCTAATATAGACACACACTCACACACAGACAGAGAGGGAGAGACTAGGGTCAATTTTGATAGCAGCCAATTAACCTAACAGTATGTTTTTTGGAGTGTGGGAGGAAACCACAGCACCCGGAGGAAACCCACGCAAACACAGGGAGAACATACAAACTTCACACAGATAAGGCCATTGTTGATATAAGTACTGGCTCTGCTTACCATTGTCCAGCCTAGTACATAACTGTATTAATGCTGTGAAATATTATTGCTTTGAATGCCTTAAATATGCAAGAGCGCATTTGGGTAAGTTTCTGCTAATAAAAGATATATGCACTTTTCTTGCCTACCCATACTATTTAATAACCACCAAAAATTAAGCAATATGTAAGCACTGCTTCCAGTTGAAATCAGTCTGTCTGTCTGTCTATCTATCTATCTATCTATCTATCTATCTATCTATCTATCTATCTATCTATCTTTCTATCTTTCTATCGGTCTGTCTATCTTTAAAACTGAAAGACATCCATTAAAAATACACAATGACAGCATATTTAGTGTGTAATTGATGCTAAAACACAATTCTCACTCTCCTAATATAGCTGATTTTTGACAATGAACTGCATTTTTCATGTGAAGCATTTGATGTCATAAAGATGTAAACCTCACAAAGCAATTCTGTCACTGGTCAGTTTGCTTGACAGACATCTGACTTTAAGGTACTAGCCAATGGAAACATGGTGACATGTAAATATGAAAGCACATTAGGACAAAATATGCAATAAGATAGAGGCAAAGGGAGATGGCTGCTGGGAATGTATTTCATTTATCCCAGAACATCTTTAAATCTAAGTATTAATACTACGTTGATGTACTTTTGAAATTGGAGAGCTACTTTTTACTAAAAGTACATCTCCCTTATATAATTAAGTATAATGCAGACCTGCTCAAAAACTTAGTATAATTAAAGAAGTCTTATGCCATAAATGATGATGATGAGAGCTGCTTATGTGAATGTCTATAGTGGTTTTCTCTACCAGTGTCACTGTATTAGACAACTGTTATCAAACTTAGCAATAATGATGCATTAATCTGCCAATCAAGTGTGAAAGCTGGCTATGTGTATAGGCATAGTAAACACATATCATCATCATCCTCATTATCATTTATTTATATAGTGTCACTAATAGCGCAGCGCTGTACAGAGAACCCATTCACATCAGTCCCTAGCCTATTGGAGCTTACAGTCTAAATTCCCTAATATAGACACACACTCACACACAGACAGAGAGGGAGAGACTAGGGTCAATTTTGATAGCAGCCAATTAACCTAACAGTATGTTTTTTGGAGTGTGGGAGGAAACCACAGCACCCGGAGGAAACCCACGCAAACACAGGGAGAACATACAAACTTCACACAGATAAGGCCATTGTTGATATAAGTACTGGCTCTGCTTACCATTGTCCAGCCTAGTACATAACTGTATTAATGCTGTGAAATATTATTACTTTGAATGCCTTAAATATGCAAGAGCGCATTTGGGTAAGTTTCTGCTAATAAAAGATATATGCACTTTTCTTGCCTACCCATACTATTTAATAACCACCAAAAATTAAGCAATATGTAAGCACTGCTTCCAGTTGAAATCAGTCTTTCTGTCTGTCTATCTATCTATCTATCTATCTATCTATCTATCTATCTATCTATCTATCTATCTTTCTATCTTTCTATCGGTCTGTCTATCTTTAAAACTGAAAGACATCCATTAAAAATACACAATGACAGCATATTTAGTGTGTAATTGATGCTAAAACACAATTCTCACTCTCCTAATATAGCTGATTTTTGACAATGAACTGCATTTTTCATGTGAAGCATTTGATGTCATAAAGATGTAAACCTCACAAAGCAATTCTGTCACTGGTCAGTTTGCTTGACAGACATCTGACTTTAAGGTACTAGCCAATGGAAACATGGTGACATGTAAATATGAAAGCACATTAGGACAAAATATGCAATAAGATAGAGGCAAAGGGAGATGGCTGCTGGGAATGTATTTCATTTATCCCAGAACATCTTTAAATCTAAGTATTAATACTATGTTGATGTACTTTTGAAATTGGAGAGCTACTTTTTACTAAAAGTACATCTCCCTTATATAATTAAGTATAATGCAGACCTGCTCAAAAACTTAGTATAATTAAAGAAGTCTTATGCCATAAATGATGATGATGAGAGCTGCTTATGTGAATGTCTATAGTGGTTTTCTCTACCAGTGTCACTGTATTAGACAACTGTTATCAAACTTAGCAATAATGATGCATTAATCTGCCAATCAAGTGTGAAAGCTGGCTATGTGTATAGGCATAGTAAACACATATCATCATCATCCTCATTATCATTTATTTATATAGTGTCACTAATAGCGCAGCGCTGTACAGAGAACCCATTCACATCAGTCCCTACCCTATTGGAGCTTACAGTCTAAATTCCCTAATATAGACACACACTCACACACAGACAGAGAGGGAGAGACTAGGGTCAATTTTGATAGCAGCCAATTAACCTAACAGTATGTTTTTTGGAGTGTGGGAGGAAACCACAGCACCCGGAGGAAACCCACGCAAACACAGGGAGAACATACAAACTTCACACAGATAAGGCCATTGTTGATATAAGTACTGGCTCTGCTTACCATTGTCCAGCCTAGTACATAACTGTATTAATGCTGTGAAATATTATTACTTTGAATGCCTTAAATATGCAAGAGCGCATTTGGGTAAGTTTCTGCTAATAAAAGATATATGCACTTTTCTTGCCTACCCATACTATTTAATAACCACCAAAAATTAAGCAATATGTAAGCACTGCTTCCAGTTGAAATCAGTCTGTCTGTCTGTCTATCTATCTATCTATCTATCTATCTATCTATCTATCTATCTATCTATCTATCTATCTTTCTATCTTTCTATCGGTCTGTCTATCTTTAAAACTGAAAGACATCCATTAAAAATACACAATGACAGCATATTTAGTGTGTAATTGATGCTAAAACACAATTCTCACTCTCCTAATATAGCTGATTTTTGACAATGAACTGCATTTTTCATGTGAAGCATTTGATGTCATAAAGATGTAAACCTCACAAAGCAATTCTGTCACTGGTCAGTTTGCTTGACAGACATCTGACTTTAAGGTACTAGCCAATGGAAACATGGTGACATGTAAATATGAAAGCACATTAGGACAAAATATGCAATAAGATAGAGGCAAAGGGAGATGGCTGCTGGGAATGTATTTCATTTATCCCAGAACATCTTTAAATCTAAGTATTAATACTACGTTGATGTACTTTTGAAATTGGAGAGCTACTTTTTACTAAAAGTACATCTCCCTTATATAATTAAGTATAATGCAGACCTGCTCAAAAACTTAGTATAATTAAAGAAGTCTTATGCCATAAATGATGATGATGAGAGCTGCTTATGTGAATGTCTATAGTGGTTTTCTCTACCAGTGTCACTGTATTAGACAACTGTTATCAAACTTAGCAATAATGATGCATTAATCTGCCAATCAAGTGTGAAAGCTGGCTATGTGTATAGGCATAGTAAACACATATCATCATCATCCTCATTATCATTTATTTATATAGTGTCACTAATAGCGCAGCGCTGTACAGAGAACCCATTCACATCAGTCCCTACCCTATTGGAGCTTACAGTCTAAATTCCCTAATATAGACACACACTCACACACAGACAGAGAGGGAGAGACTAGGGTCAATTTTGATAGCAGCCAATTAACCTAACAGTATGTTTTTTGGAGTGTGGGAGGAAACCACAGCACCCGGAGGAAACCCACGCAAACACAGGGAGAACATACAAACTTCACACAGATAAGGCCATTGTTGATATAAGTACTGGCTCTGCTTACCATTGTCCAGCCTAGTACATAACTGTATTAATGCTGTGAAATATTATTACTTTGAATGCCTTAAATATGCAAGAGCGCATTTGGGTAAGTTTCTGCTAATAAAAGATATATGCACTTTTCTTGCCTACCCATACTATTTAATAACCACCAAAAATTAAGCAATATGTAAGCACTGCTTCCAGTTGAAATCAGTCTGTCTGTCTGTCTATCTATCTATCTATCTATCTATCTATCTATCTATCTATCTATCTTTCTATCTTTCTATCGGTCTGTCTATCTTTAAAACTGAAAGACATCCATTAAAAATACACAATGACAGCATATTTAGTGTGTAATTGATGCTAAAACACAATTCTCACTCTCCTAATATAGCTGATTTTTGACAATGAACTGCATTTTTCATGTGAAGCATTTGATGTCATAAAGATGTAAACCTCACAAAGCAATTCTGTCACTGGTCAGTTTGCTTGACAGACATCTGACTTTAAGGTACTAGCCAATGGAAACATGGTGACATGTAAATATGAAAGCACATTAGGACAAAATATGCAATAAGATAGAGGCAAAGGGAGATGGCTGCTGGGAATGTATTTCATTTATCCCAGAACATCTTTAAATCTAAGTATTAATACTACGTTGATGTACTTTTGAAATTGGAGAGCTACTTTTTACTAAAAGTACATCTCCCTTATATAATTAAGTATAATGCAGACCTGCTCAAAAACTTAGTATAATTAAAGAAGTCTTATGCCATAAATGATGATGATGAGAGCTGCTTATGTGAATGTCTATAGTGGTTTTCTCTACCAGTGTCACTGTATTAGACAACTGTTATCAAACTTAGCAATAATGATGCATTAATCTGCCAATCAAGTGTGGAAGCTGGCTATGTGTAAAACATAGCTAGCATAGTAAACACATATCATCATCATCCTCATTATCATTTATTTATATAGTGTCACTAATAGCGCAGCGCTGTACAGAGAACCCATTCACATCAGTCCCTACCCTATTGGAGCTTACAGTCTAAATTCCCTAATATAGACACACACTCACACACAGACAGAGAGGGAGAGACTAGGGTCAATTTTGATAGCAGACAATTAACCTAACAGTATGTTTTTTGGAGTGTGGGAGGAAACCACAGCACCCGGAGGAAACCCACGCAAACACAGGGAGAACATACAAACTTCACACAGATAAGGCCATTGTTGATATAAGTACTGGCTCTGCTTACCATTGTCCAGTCTAGTACATAACTGTATTAATGCTGTGAAATATTATTACTTTGAATGCCTTAAATATGCAAGAGCGCATTTGGGTAAGTTTCTGCTAATAAAAGATATATGCACTTTTCTTGCCTACCCATACTATTTAATAACCACCAAAAATTAAGCAATATGTAAGCACTGCTTCCAGTTGAAATCAGTCTGTCTGTCTGTCTATCTATCTATCTATCTATCTATCTATCTATCTATCTATCTATCTATCTATCTTTCTATCTTTCTATCGGTCTGTCTATCTTTAAAACTGAAAGACATCCATTAAAAATACACAATGACAGCATATTTAGTGTGTAATTGATGCTAAAACACAATTCTCACTCTCCTAATATAGCTGATTTTTGACAATGAACTGCATTTTTCATGTGAAGCATTTGATGTCATAAAGATGTAAACCTCACAAAGCAATTCTGTCACTGGTCAGTTTGCTTGACAGACATCTGACTTTAAGGTACTAGCCAATGGAAACATGGTGACATGTAAATATGAAAGCACATTAGGACAAAATATGCAATAAGATAGAGGCAAAGGGAGATGGCTGCTGGGAATGTATTTCATTTATCCCAGAACATCTTTAAATCTAAGTATTAGTACTACGTTGATGTACTTTTGAAATTGGAGAGCTACTTTTTACTAAAAGTACATCTCCCTTATATAATTAAGTATAATGCAGACCTGCTCAAAAACTTAGTATAATTAAAGAAGTCTTATGCCATAAATGATGATGATGAGAGCTGCTTATGTGAATGTCTATAGTGGTTTTCTCTACCAGTGTCACTGTATTAGACAACTGTTATCAAACTTAGCAATAATGATGCATTAATCTGCCAATCAAGTGTGAAAGCTGGCTATGTGTATAGGCATAGTAAACACATATCATCATCATCCTCATTATCATTTATTTATATAGTGTCACTAATAGCGCAGCGCTGTACAGAGAACCCATTCACATCAGTCCCTACCCTATTGGAGCTTACAGTCTAAATTCCCTAATATAGACACACACTCACACACAGACAGAGAGGGAGAGACTAGGGTCAATTTTGATAGCAGCCAATTAACCTAACAGTATGTTTTTTGGAGTGTGGGAGGAAACCACAGCACCCGGAGGAAACCCACGCAAACACAGGGAGAACATACAAACTTCACACAGATAAGGCCATTGTTGATATAAGTACTGGCTCTGCTTACCATTGTCCAGCCTAGTACATAACTGTATTAATGCTGTGAAATATTATTACTTTGAATGCCTTAAATATGCAAGAGCGCATTTGGGTAAGTTTCTGCTAATAAAAGATATATGCACTTTTCTTGCCTACCCATACTATTTAATAACCACCAAAAATTAAGCAATATGTAAGCACTGCTTCCAGTTGAAATCAGTCTGTCTGTCTGTCTATCTATCTATCTATCTATCTATCTATCTATCTATCTATCTTTCTATCTTTCTATCGGTCTGTCTATCTTTAAAACTGAAAGACATCCATTAAAAATACACAATGACAGCATATTTAGTGTGTAATTGATGCTAAAACACAATTCTCACTCTCCTAATATAGCTGATTTTTGACAATGAACTGCATTTTTCATGTGAAGCATTTGATGTCATAAAGATGTAAACCTCACAAAGCAATTCTGTCACTGGTCAGTTTGCTTGACAGACATCTGACTTTAAGGTACTAGCCAATGGAAACATGGTGACATGTAAATATGAAAGCACATTAGGACAAAATATGCAATAAGATAGAGGCAAAGGGAGATGGCTGCTGGGAATGTATTTCATTTATCCCAGAACATCTTTAAATCTAAGTATTAATACTACGTTGATGTACTTTTGAAATTGGAGAGCTACTTTTTACTAAAAGTACATCTCCCTTATATAATTAAGTATAATGCAGACCTGCTCAAAAACTTAGTATAATTAAAGAAGTCTTATGCCATAAATGATGATGATGAGAGCTGCTTATGTGAATGTCTATAGTGGTTTTCTCTACCAGTGTCACTGTATTAGACAACTGTTATCAAACTTAGCAATAATGATGCATTAATCTGCCAATCAAGTGTGGAAGCTGGCTATGTGTAAAACATAGCTAGCATAGTAAACACATATCATCATCATTATCATTATCATTTATTTATATAGTGTCACTAATAGCGCAGCGCTGTACAGAGAACCCATTCACATCAGTCCCTACCCTATTGGAGCTTACAGTCTAAATTCCCTAATATAGACACACACTCACACACAGACAGAGAGGGAGAGACTAGGGTCAATTTTGATAGCAGACAATTAACCTAACAGTATGTTTTTTGGAGTGTGGGAGGAAACCACAGCACCCGGAGGAAACCCACGCAAACACAGGGAGAACATACAAACTTCACACAGATAAGGCCATTGTTGATATAAGTACTGGCTCTGCTTACCATTGTCCAGTCTAGTACATAACTGTATTAATGCTGTGAAATATTATTACTTTGAATGCCTTAAATATGCAAGAGCGCATTTGGGTAAGTTTCTGCTAATAAAAGATATATGCACTTTTCTTGCCTACCCATACTATTTAATAACCACCAAAAATTAAGCAATATGTAAGCACTGCTTCCAGTTGAAATCAGTCTGTCTGTCTGTCTATCTATCTATCTATCTATCTATCTATCTATCTATCTATCTATCTTTCTATCTTTCTATCGGTCTGTCTATCTTTAAAACTGAAAGACATCCATTAAAAATACACAATGACAGCATATTTAGTGTGTAATTGATGCTAAAACACAATTCTCACTCTCCTAATATAGCTGATTTTTGACAATGAACTGCATTTTTCATGTGAAGCATTTGATGTCATAAAGATGTAAACCTCACAAAGCAATTCTGTCACTGGTCAGTTTGCTTGACAGACATCTGACTTTAAGGTACTAGCCAATGGAAACATGGTGACATGTAAATATGAAAGCACATTAGGACAAAATATGCAATAAGATAGAGGCAAAGGGAGATGGCTGCTGGGAATGTATTTCATTTATCCCAGAACATCTTTAAATCTAAGTATTAATACTACGTTGATGTACTTTTGAAATTGGAGAGCTACTTTTTACTAAAAGTACATCTCCCTTATATAATTAAGTATAATGCAGACCTGCTCAAAAACTTAGTATAATTAAAGAAGTCTTATGCCATAAATGATGATGATGAGAGCTGCTTATGTGAATGTCTATAGTGGTTTTCTCTACCAGTGTCACTGTATTAGACAACTGTTATCAAACTTAGCAATAATGATGCATTAATCTGCCAATCAAGTGTGGAAGCTGGCTATGTGTAAAACATAGCTAGCATAGTAAACACATATCATCATCATCCTCATTATCATTTATTTATATAGTGTCACTAATAGCGCAGCGCTGTACAGAGAACCCATTCACATCAGTCCCTACCCTATTGGAGCTTACAGTCTAAATTCCCTAATATAGACACACACTCACACACAGACAGAGAGGGAGAGACTAGGGTCAATTTTGATAGCAGACAATTAACCTAACAGTATGTTTTTTGGAGTGTGGGAGGAAACCACAGCACCCGGAGGAAACCCACGCAAACACAGGGAGAACATACAAACTTCACACAGATAAGGCCATTGTTGATATAAGTACTGGCTCTGCTTACCATTGTCCAGTCTAGTACATAACTGTATTAATGCTGTGAAATATTATTACTTTGAATGCCTTAAATATGCAAGAGCGCATTTGGGTAAGTTTCTGCTAATAAAAGATATATGCACTTTTCTTGCCTACCCATACTATTTAATAACCACCAAAAATTAAGCAATATGTAAGCACTGCTTCCAGTTGAAATCAGTCTGTCTGTCTGTCTATCTATCTATCTATCTATCTATCTATCTATCTATCTATCTATCTATCTATCTATCTATCTTTCTATCTTTCTATCGGTCTGTCTATCTTTAAAACTGAAAGACATCCATTAAAAATACACAATGACAGCATATTTAGTGTGTAATTGATGCTAAAACACAATTCTCACTCTCCTAATATAGCTGATTTTTGACAATGAACTGCATTTTTCATGTGAAGCATTTGATGTCATAAAGATGTAAACCTCACAAAGCAATTCTGTCACTGGTCAGTTTGCTTGACAGACATCTGACTTTAAGGTACTAGCCAATGGAAACATGGTGACATGTAAATATGAAAGCACATTAGGACAAAATATGCAATAAGATAGAGGCAAAGGGAGATGGCTGCTGGGAATGTATTTCATTTATCCCAGAACATCTTTAAATCTAAGTATTAGTACTACGTTGATGTACTTTTGAAATTGGAGAGCTACTTTTTACTAAAAGTACATCTCCCTTATATAATTAAGTATAATGCAGACCTGCTCAAAAACTTAGTATAATTAAAGAAGTCTTATGCCATAAATGATGATGATGAGAGCTGCTTATGTGAATGTCTATAGTGGTTTTCTCTACCAGTGTCACTGTATTAGACAACTGTTATCAAACTTAGCAATAATGATGCATTAATCTGCCAATCAAGTGTGAAAGCTGGCTATGTGTATAGGCATAGTAAACACATATCATCATCATCCTCATTATCATTTATTTATATAGTGTCACTAATAGCGCAGCGCTGTACAGAGAACCCATTCACATCAGTCCCTACCCTATTGGAGCTTACAGTCTAAATTCCCTAATATAGACACACACTCACACACAGACAGAGAGGGAGAGACTAGGGTCAATTTTGATAGCAGCCAATTAACCTAACAGTATGTTTTTTGGAGTGTGGGAGGAAACCACAGCACCCGGAGGAAACCCACGCAAACACAGGGAGAACATACAAACTTCACACAGATAAGGCCATTGTTGATATAAGTACTGGCTCTGCTTACCATTGTCCAGCCTAGTACATAACTGTATTAATGCTGTGAAATATTATTACTTTGAATGCCTTAAATATGCAAGAGCGCATTTGGGTAAGTTTCTGCTAATAAAAGATATATGCACTTTTCTTGCCTACCCATACTATTTAATAACCACCAAAAATTAAGCAATATGTAAGCACTGCTTCCAGTTGAAATCAGTCTGTCTGTCTGTCTATCTATCTATCTATCTATCTATCTATCTATCTATCTATCTATCTATCTATCTATCTATCTTTCTATCTTTCTATCGGTCTGTCTATCTTTAAAACTGAAAGACATCCATTAAAAATACACAATGACAGCATATTTAGTGTGTAATTGATGCTAAAACACAATTCTCACTCTCCTAATATAGCTGATTTTTGACAATGAACTGCATTTTTCATGTGAAGCATTTGATGTCATAAAGATGTAAACCTCACAAAGCAATTCTGTCACTGGTCAGTTTGCTTGACAGACATCTGACTTTAAGGTACTAGCCAATGGAAACATGGTGACATGTAAATATGAAAGCACATTAGGACAAAATATGCAATAAGATAGAGGCAAAGGGAGATGGCTGCTGGGAATGTATTTCATTTATCCCAGAACATCTTTAAAATCTAAGTATTAATACTACGTTGATGTACTTTTGAAATTGGAGAGCTACTTTTTACTAAAAGTACATCTCCCTTATATAATTAAGTATAATGCAGACCTGCTCAAAAACGTAGTATAATTAAAGAAGTCTTATGCCATAAATGATGATGATGAGAGCTGCTTATGTGAATGTCTATAGTGGTTTTCTCTACCAGTGTCACTGTATTAGACAACTGTTATCAAACTTAGCAATAATGATGCATTAATCTGCCAATCAAGTGTGAAAGCTGGCTATGTGTATAGGCATAGTAAACACATATCATCATCATCCTCATTATCATTTATTTATATAGTGTCACTAATAGCGCAGCGCTGTACAGAGAACCCATTCACATCAGTCCCTACCCTATTGGAGCTTACAGTCTAAATTCCCTAATATAGACACACACTCACACACAGACAGAGAGGGAGAGACTAGGGTCAATTTTGATAGCAGCCAATTAACCTAACAGTATGTTTTTTGGAGTGTGGGAGGAAACCACAGCACCCGGAGGAAACCCACGCAAACACAGGGAGAACATACAAACTTCACACAGATAAGGCCATTGTTGATATAAGTACTGGCTCTGCTTACCATTGTCCAGCCTAGTACATAACTGTATTAATGCTGTGAAATATTATTACTTTGAATGCCTTAAATATGCAAGAGCGCATTTGGGTAAGTTTCTGCTAATAAAAGATATATGCACTTTTCTTGCCTACCCATACTATTTAATAACCACCAAAAATTAAGCAATATGTAAGCACTGCTTCCAGTTGAAATCAGTCTGTCTGTCTGTCTATCTATCTATCTATCTATCTATCTATCTATCTATCTATCTTTCTATCTTTCTATCGGTCTGTCTATCTTTAAAACTGAAAGACATCCATTAAAAAATACACAATGACAGCATATTTAGTGTGTAATTGATGCTAAAACACAATTCTCACTCTCCTAATATAGCTGATTTTTGACAATGAACTGCATTTTTCATGTGAAGCATTTGATGTCATAAAGATGTAAACCTCACAAAGCAATTCTGTCACTGGTCAGTTTGCTTGACAGACATCTGACTTTAAGGTACTAGCCAATGGAAACATGGTGACATGTAAATATGAAAGCACATTAGGACAAAATATGCAATAAGATAGAGGCAAAGGGAGATGGCTGCTGGGAATGTATTTCATTTATCCCAGAACATCTTTAAATCTAAGTATTAATACTACGTTGATGTACTTTTGAAATTGGAGAGCTACTTTTTACTAAAAGTACATCTCCCTTATATAATTAAGTATAATGCAGACCTGCTCAAAAACTTAGTATAATTAAAGAAGTCTTATGCCATAAATGATGATGATGAGAGCTGCTTATGTGAATGTCTATAGTGGTTTTCTCTACCAGTGTCACTGTATTAGACAACTGTTATCAAACTTAGCAATAATGATGCATTAATCTGCCAATCAAGTGTGAAAGCTGGCTATGTGTATAGGCATAGTAAACACATATCATCATCATCCTCATTATCATTTATTTATATAGTGTCACTAATAGCGCAGCGCTGTACAGAGAACCCATTCACATCAGTCCCTACCCTATTGGAGCTTACAGTCTAAATTCCCTAATATAGACACACACTCACACACAGACAGAGAGGGAGAGACTAGGGTCAATTTTGATAGCAGCCAATTAACCTAACAGTATGTTTTTTGGAGTGTGGGAGGAAACCACAGCACCCGGAGGAAACCCACGCAAACACAGGGAGAACATACAAACTTCACACAGATAAGGCCATTGTTGATATAAGTACTGGCTCTGCTTACCATTGTCCAGCCTAGTACATAACTGTATTAATGCTGTGAAATATTATTACTTTGAATGCCTTAAATATGCAAGAGCGCATTTGGGTAAGTTTCTGCTAATAAAAGATATATGCACTTTTCTTGCCTACCCATACTATTTAATAACCACCAAAAATTAAGCAATATGTAAGCACTGCTTCCAGTTGAAATCAGTCTGTCTGTCTGTCTATCTATCTATCTATCTATCTATCTATCTATCTATCTATCTATCTATCTTTCTATCTTTCTATCGGTCTGTCTATCTTTAAAACTGAAAGACATCCATTAAAAATACACAATGACAGCATATTTAGTGTGTAATTGATGCTAAAACACAATTCTCACTCTCCTAATATAGCTGATTTTTGACAATGAACTGCATTTTTCATGTGAAGCATTTGATGTCATAAAGATGTAAACCTCACAAAGCAATTCTGTCACTGGTCAGTTTGCTTGACAGACATCTGACTTTAAGGTACTAGCCAATGGAAACATGGTGACATGTAAATATGAAAGCACATTAGGACAAAATATGCAATAAGATAGAGGCAAAGGGAGATGGCTGCTGGGAATGTATTTCATTTATCCCAGAACATCTTTAAATCTAAGTATTAATACTACGTTGATGTACTTTTGAAATTGGAGAGCTACTTTTTACTAAAAGTACATCTCCCTTATATAATTAAGTATAATGCAGACCTGCTCAAAAACGTAGTATAATTAAAGAAGTCTTATGCCATAAATGATGAGAGCTGCTTATGTGAATGTCTATAGTGGTTTTCTCTACCAGTGTCACTGTATTAGACAACTGTTATCAAACTTAGCAATAATGATGCATTAATCTGCCAATCAAGTGTGAAAGCTGGCTATGTGTATAGGCATAGTAAACACATATCATCATCATCCTCATTATCATTTATTTATATAGTGTCACTAATAGCGCAGCGCTGTACAGAGAACCCATTCACATCAGTCCCTACCCTATTGGAGCTTACAGTCTAAATTCCCTAATATAGACACACACTCACACACAGACAGAGAGGGAGAGACTAGGGTCAATTTTGATAGCAGCCAATTAACCTAACAGTATGTTTTTTGGAGTGTGGGAGGAAACCACAGCACCCGGAGGAAACCCACGCAAACACAGGGAGAACATACAAACTTCACACAGATAAGGCCATTGTTGATATAAGTACTGGCTCTGCTTACCATTGTCCAGCCTAGTACATAACTGTATTAATGCTGTGAAATATTATTACTTTGAATGCCTTAAATATGCAAGAGCGCATTTGGGTAAGTTTCTGCTAATAAAAGATATATGCACTTTTCTTGCCTACCCATACTATTTAATAACCACCAAAAATTAAGCAATATGTAAGCACTGCTTCCAGTTGAAATCAGTCTGTCTGTCTGTCTATCTATCTATCTATCTATCTATCTATCTATCTATCTATCTTTCTATCTTTCTATCGGTCTGTCTATCTTTAAAACTGAAAGACATCCATTAAAAATACACAATGACAGCATATTTAGTGTGTAATTGATGCTAAAACACAATTCTCACTCTCCTAATATAGCTGATTTTTGACAATGAACTGCATTTTTCATGTGAAGCATTTGATGTCATAAAGATGTAAACCTCACAAAGCAATTCTGTCACTGGTCAGTTTGCTTGACAGACATCTGACTTTAAGGTACTAGCCAATGGAAACATGGTGACATGTAAATATGAAAGCACATTAGGACAAAATATGCAATAAGATAGAGGCAAAGGGAGATGGCTGCTGGGAATGTATTTCATTTATCCCAGAACATCTTTAAATCTAAGTATTAATACTACGTTGATGTACTTTTGAAATTGGAGAGCTACTTTTTACTAAAAGTACATCTCCCTTATATAATTAAGTATAATGCAGACCTGCTCAAAAACTTAGTATAATTAAAGAAGTCTTATGCCATAAATGATGATGATGAGAGCTGCTTATGTGAATGTCTATAGTGGTTTTCTCTACCAGTGTCACTGTATTAGACAACTGTTATCAAACTTAGCAATAATGATGCATTAATCTGCCAATCAAGTGTGGAAGCTGGCTATGTGTAAAACATAGCTAGCATAGTAAACACATATCATCATCATCCTCATTATCATTTATTTATATAGTGTCACTAATAGCGCAGCGCTGTACAGAGAACCCATTCACATCAGTCCCTACCCTATTGGAGCTTACAGTCTAAATTCCCTAATATAGACACACACTCACACACAGACAGAGAGGGAGAGACTAGGGTCAATTTTGATAGCAGACAATTAACCTAACAGTATGTTTTTTGGAGTGTGGGAGGAAACCACAGCACCCGGAGGAAACCCACGCAAACACAGGGAGAACATACAAACTTCACACAGATAAGGCCATTGTTGATATAAGTACTGGCTCTGCTTACCATTGTCCAGTCTAGTACATAACTGTATTAATGCTGTGAAATATTATTACTTTGAATGCCTTAAATATGCAAGAGCGCATTTGGGTAAGTTTCTGCTAATAAAAGATATATGCACTTTTCTTGCCTACCCATACTATTTAATAACCACCAAAAATTAAGCAATATGTAAGCACTGCTTCCAGTTGAAATCAGTCTGTCTGTCTGTCTATCTATCTATCTATCTATCTATCTATCTATCTATCTATCTATCTATCTTTCTATCTTTCTATCGGTCTGTCTATCTTTAAAACTGAAAGACATCCATTAAAAATACACAATGACAGCATATTTAGTGTGTAATTGATGCTAAAACACAATTCTCACTCTCCTAATATAGCTGATTTTTGACAATGAACTGCATTTTTCATGTGAAGCATTTGATGTCATAAAGATGTAAACCTCACAAAGCAATTCTGTCACTGGTCAGTTTGCTTGACAGACATCTGACTTTAAGGTACTAGCCAATGGAAACATGGTGACATGTAAATATGAAAGCACATTAGGACAAAATATGCAATAAGATAGAGGCAAAGGGAGATGGCTGCTGGGAATGTATTTCATTTATCCCAGAACATCTTTAAATCTAAGTATTAATACTACGTTGATGTACTTTTGAAATTGGAGAGCTACTTTTTACTAAAAGTACATCTCCCTTATATAATTAAGTATAATGCAGACCTGCTCAAAAACTTAGTATAATTAAAGAAGTCTTATGCCATAAATGATGATGATGAGAGCTGCTTATGTGAATGTCTATAGTGGTTTTCTCTACCAGTGTCACTGTATTAGACAACTGTTATCAAACTTAGCAATAATGATGCATTAATCTGCCAATCAAGTGTGGAAGCTGGCTATGTGTAAAACATAGCTAGCATAGTAAACACATATCATCATCATCCTCATTATCATTTATTTATATAGTGTCACTAATAGCGCAGCGCTGTACAGAGAACCCATTCACATCAGTCCCTACCCTATTGGAGCTTACAGTCTAAATTCCCTAATATAGACACACACTCACACACAGACAGAGAGGGAGAGACTAGGGTCAATTTTGATAGCAGACAATTAACCTAACAGTATGTTTTTTGGAGTGTGGGAGGAAACCACAGCACCCGGAGGAAACCCACGCAAACACAGGGAGAACATACAAACTTCACACAGATAAGGCCATTGTTGATATAAGTACTGGCTCTGCTTACCATTGTCCAGTCTAGTACATAACTGTATTAATGCTGTGAAATATTATTACTTTGAATGCCTTAAATATGCAAGAGCGCATTTGGGTAAGTTTCTGCTAATAAAAGATATATGCACTTTTCTTGCCTACCCATACTATTTAATAACCACCAAAAATTAAGCAATATGTAAGCACTGCTTCCAGTTGAAATCAGTCTGTCTGTCTGTCTATCTATCTATCTATCTATCTATCTATCTATCTATCTATCTATCTATCTATCTATCTTTCTATCTTTCTATCGGTCTGTCTATCTTTAAAACTGAAAGACATCCATTAAAAATACACAATGACAGCATATTTAGTGTGTAATTGATGCTAAAACACAATTCTCACTCTCCTAATATAGCTGATTTTTTGACAATGAACTGCATTTTTTCATGTGAAGCATTTGATGTCATAAAGATGTAAACCTCACAAAGCAATTCTGTCACTGGTCAGTTTGCTTGACAGACATCTGACTTTAAGGTACTAGCCAATGGAAACATGGTGACATGTAAATATGAAAGCACATTAGGACAAAATATGCAATAAGATAGAGGCAAAGGGAGATGGCTGCTGGGAATGTATTTCATTTATCCCAGAACATCTTTAAATCTAAGTATTAGTACTACGTTGATGTACTTTTGAAATTGGAGAGCTACTTTTTACTAAAAGTACATCTCCCTTATATAATTAAGTATAATGCAGACCTGCTCAAAAACTTAGTATAATTAAAGAAGTCTTATGCCATAAATGATGATGATGAGAGCTGCTTATGTGAATGTCTATAGTGGTTTTCTCTACCAGTGTCACTGTATTAGACAACTGTTATCAAACTTAGCAATAATGATGCATTAATCTGCCAATCAAGTGTGAAAGCTGGCTATGTGTATAGGCATAGTAAACACATATCATCATCATCCTCATTATCATTTATTTATATAGTGTCACTAATAGCGCAGCGCTGTACAGAGAACCCATTCACATCAGTCCCTACCCTATTGGAGCTTACAGTCTAAATTCCCTAATATAGACACACACTCACACACAGACAGAGAGGGAGAGACTAGGGTCAATTTTGATAGCAGCCAATTAACCTAACAGTATGTTTTTTGGAGTGTGGGAGGAAACCACAGCACCCGGAGGAAACCCACGCAAACACAGGGAGAACATACAAACTTCACACAGATAAGGCCATTGTTGATATAAGTACTGGCTCTGCTTACCATTGTCCAGCCTAGTACATAACTGTATTAATGCTGTGAAATATTATTACTTTGAATGCCTTAAATATGCAAGAGCGCATTTGGGTAAGTTTCTGCTAATAAAAGATATATGCACTTTTCTTGCCTACCCATACTATTTAATAACCACCAAAAATTAAGCAATATGTAAGCACTGCTTCAGTTGAAATCAGTCTGTCTGTCTGTCTATCTATCTATCTATCTATCTATCTATCTATCTATCTATCTATCTTTCTATCTTTCTATCGGTCTGTCTATCTTTAAAACTGAAAGACATCCATTAAAAATACACAATGACAGCATATTTAGTGTGTAATTGATGCTAAAACACAATTCTCACTCTCCTAATATAGCTGATTTTTGACAATGAACTGCATTTTTCATGTGAAGCATTTGATGTCATAAAGATGTAAACCTCACAAAGCAATTCTGTCACTGGTCAGTTTGCTTGACAGACATCTGACTTTAAGGTACTAGCCAATGGAAACATGGTGACATGTAAATATGAAAGCACATTAGGACAAAATATGCAATAAGATAGAGGCAAAGGGAGATGGCTGCTGGAATGTATTTCATTTATCCCAGAACATCTTTAAATCTAAGTATTAATACTACGTTGATGTACTTTTGAAATTGGAGAGCTACTTTTTACTAAAAGTACATCTCCCTTATATAATTAAGTATAATGCAGACCTGCTCAAAAACGTAGTATAATTAAAGAAGTCTTATGCCATAAATGATGATGATGAGAGCTGCTTATGTGAATGTCTATAGTGGTTTTCTCTACCAGTGTCACTGTATTAGACAACTGTTATCAAACTTAGCAATAATGATGCATTAATCTGCCAATCAAGTGTGAAAGCTGGCTATGTGTATAGGCATAGTAAACACATATCATCATCATTCTCATTATCATTTATTTATATAGTGTCACTAATAGCGCAGCGCTGTACAGAGAACCCATTCACATCAGTCCCTACCCTATTGGAGCTTACAGTCTAAATTCCCTAATATAGACACACACTCACACACAGACAGAGAGGGAGAGACTAGGGTCAATTTTGATAGCAGCCAATTAACCTAACAGTATGTTTTTTGGAGTGTGGGAGGAAACCACAGCACCCGGAGGAAACCCACGCAAACACAGGGAGAACATACAAACTTCACACAGATAAGGCCATTGTTGATATAAGTACTGGCTCTGCTTACCATTGTCCAGCCTAGTACATAACTGTATTAATGCTGTGAAATATTATTACTTTGAATGCCTTAAATATGCAAGAGCGCATTTGGGTAAGTTTCTGCTAATAAAAGATATATGCACTTTTCTTGCCTACCCATACTATTTAATAACCACCAAAAATTAAGCAATATGTAAGCACTGCTTCCAGTTGAAATCAGTCTGTCTGTCTGTCTATCTATCTATCTATCTATCTATCTATCTATCTATCTATCTATCTATCTATCTATCTTTCTATCTTTCTATCGGTCTGTCTATCTTTAAAACTGAAAGACATCCATTAAAAATACACAATGACAGCATATTTAGTGTGTAATTGATGCTAAAACACAATTCTCACTCTCCTAATATAGCTGATTTTTGACAATGAACTGCATTTTTCATGTGAAGCATTTGATGTCATAAAGATGTAAACCTCACAAAGCAATTCTGTCACTGGTCAGTTTGCTTGACAGACATCTGACTTTAAGGTACTAGCCAATGGAAACATGGTGACATGTAAATATGAAAGCACATTAGGACAAAATATGCAATAAGATAGAGGCAAAGGGAGATGGCTGCTGGGAATGTATTTCATTTATCCAGAACATCTTTAAATCTAAGTATTAATACTACGTTGATGTACTTTTGAAATTGGAGAGCTACTTTTTACTAAAAGTACATCTCCCTTATATAATTAAGTATAATGCAGACCTGCTCAAAAACGTAGTATAATTAAAGAAGTCTTATGCCATAAATGATGATGATGAGAGCTGCTTATGTGAATGTCTATAGTGGTTTTCTCTACCAGTGTCACTGTATTAGACAACTGTTATCAAACTTAGCAATAATGATGCATTAATCTGCCAATCAAGTGTGGAAGCTGGCTATGTGTAAAACATAGCTAGCATAGTAAACACATATCATCATCATCCTCATTATCATTTATTTATATAGTGTCACTAATAGCGCAGCGCTGTACAGAGAACCCATTCACATCAGTCCCTACCCTATTGGAGCTTACAGTCTAAATTCCCTAATATAGACACACACTCACACACAGACAGAGAGGGAGAGACTAGGGTCAATTTTGATAGCAGCCAATTAACCTAACAGTATGTTTTTTGGAGTGTGGGAGGAAACCACAGCACCCGGAGGAAACCCACGCAAACACAGGGAGAACATACAAACTA
>NW_027446790.1:0-35000 GCF_038048845.1 Mixophyes fleayi | reverse complement strand
TCAATTCATGATTCAAGATTCAATTCATGATTCATGATTGAATTCATAATCCATGTTTTAAATCATGATTCAATTCATGATTCATGTTTTAATTCATGATTCATGATTCAATTCATGATTCAATTCATGATTCATGATTCAATTCATGATTCATGATTCATGATTCAATTCATGATTCACTTCATGATTCATGATTCAATTCATGATTCATGATTCGATTCATAAATCAATTCATGATTCATGATTCATGATTCAATTCATGATTCACTTCATGATTCATGATTCAATTCATGATTCATGATTCGATTCATAAATCAATTCATGATTCAATTCATGTTTTAAATCATGATTCAATTCATGATTCATGTTTTAATTCATGATTCATGATTCAATTCATGATTCAATTCCTGATTCATGATTCAATTCATGATTCATGATTCAATTCATGATTCAATTCATGATTCATGATTCAATTCATGATTCACTTCATGATTCATGATTCAATTCATGATTCAGGATTCAATTCATGATTCATGATTCAAATCATGATTCATGATTTATGATTCAATTCATGATTCATGATTTACTTCATGATTCAATTCATGGTTCATGATTTACTTCATGATTCAATTCATGGTTCATGAATCTTGATTCAATTCATGATTTATTTCATGATTCATGATTCAATTTATGATTCATGAATCATAATTCAATTCATGATTCATTAATCATGATTCGATTCATGATTCATGTTTCAATTCATGATTTAATTCTTGATTCAATTCATAATTCAATTCATGATTCATGATTCAATTCATGATTCATGATTCATGATTCAATGCATGATTCATGATTCGTGATTCGATTCATGATTCATGTTTTTATTCATGATTCAATTCATAATTCCTGATTCAATTCCTGATTCATGATTCAATTAATCATTCATGATTCGTGATTCATGATTCATGATTCAATTCATGATTCATGATTCAATTCATGATTCATGATTCAATTCATGATTCATGATTCATGATTCATGATTCAATTCATGATTCATGATTCATGATTCAATTCATAATTCATGAATCATGATTCGATTCATGATTCATGTTTCAATTCATGATTCAATTCATGTTTCAATTCATGATTCATTTCATGAATCATGATTCATGATTCAATTCATGATTCAATTCATGGTTCATGAATCTTCATTCAATTCATGATTTATTTCATGATTCATGATTCAATTCATGATTCATGAATCATGATTCAATTTATGATTCATGTTTCAATTCATTATTCAATTCTTGATTCAATTCATAATTCAATTCATGATTCATGCATGATTCAATTCATGATTTATGATTCATGATTCAATGCATGATTCATGATTCATGATTCAATGCATGATTCATAATTCATGATTTGATTCATGATTCATGTTTGAATTCATGATTCAATTCATGATTTAATTTATGATTCATGATTCAATTCATGATTCAAGTTTCAATTCATGATTCATGATTCATGATTCAATTCATGATTCATGATTTGATTCATGATTCATGATTTGATTCATGATTCATGATTTGATTCATGATTCATGATTCATGATTCAATTCATGATTTAATTCTTGATTCAATTCATAATTCAATTCATGATTCATGATTCAATTCATGATTCATGATTCATGATTCAATGCATGATTCGTGATTCATGATTCGATTCATGATTGTTGTTTGAATTCATGATTCAATTCATGTTTCATGTTTTAATTCATGATTCATAATTCAATTCATGATTCATGATTCGATTCATGATTCAATTCATGATTCATGATTCAATTCTTGATTCATGATTCAAATCATGATTCAGGATTCAATTCATGATTCATGATTCAATTCATGATTCATGATTCGATTTATGATTCATGATTAAATTCTTAATTCATGATTCATGATTCGATTCATGATTCATGATTCATGATTCGATTCATGATTTATGATTTTTGATTCATGATTCAATTCATGATTCATGATTCAATTCATGATTCATTATTCATGATTCATGATTCGATTCATGATTCATGATTCATGATTCAATTAGTGATTCATGATTCAATTCATGATTCATTTCATGATTCATGTTTGATGATTCAATTCATGATTTAGATCATGATTCTTTTTATGATTCATAATTCATGATTCAATTCATGATTCAATTCATGATTCATGATTCATGATTCAATTCATGATTCATGATTCAGGATTCAATTAATGATTCATGATTCAAGATTCAATTCATGATTCATGATTCATGATTCAATTCATGATTCAATTCATGATTCAATTTATGATTCATAATTCATGATTCACATTCATGATTCATGATTCATGATTCAATTCATGATTCATGATTCATGATTCAATTCATGATTCATGATTCAATTCATGATTCATGATTCATGATTCAATTCATGATTCATGATTCATAATTCGATTCATGATTCAAGATTCAATTTATGATTCATTATTCATGATTCAATTCATAATTAATTTTTTAAATCATGATTCAATTCATGATTCATGTTTTAATTCATGATTCATGATTCAATTCATGATTCAATTCATGAATAATGATTCAATTTATGATTCATGATTCTTAATTCATGATTTAATTCATGATTTATGATTCGATTCATGATTCATGATTTATTTCATGATTCAATTCATGGTTCATGAATCTTGATTCAATTCATGATTTATTTCATGATTCATGATTCGATTCATGATTCATGATTCAATTCTGGATTCATGATTCGGTTCATGATGCATGATTCAATTCATAATTCAAATTCATGATTCAATATGTCCGGGTTAGGGTTAGGGTTAGGGTTATGGTTAGGGTTAGGGTAAGGGTTATAGTTAGGGTTAGGGTTAGGGGTTAGGGGTTAGGGGTTAGGGGTTAGGGTTAGGGTTAGGGTTAGGGTTAGGGTTAAGGGGTTAGAGATAGGGTTAGGGTTAGGGTGAGGGTTATGGGTTAGGGTTAGGTATAGGGTAAGAGGGTTAGGGGTTAGGGTTAGGGAGTTAGGGTTAGGGCTAGGGTTAGGGTTAGGGTTAGGGTTTGAGGTTAGGGTTAGGGTTAGGGGGTTAGGGGGTTAGGGTTAGGGTTAGGGGGTTAGGTTTAGGGGGTTAGGGTTAGGGTTAGAGTTAGGGTTAGAGTTAGGTTTAGGGTTAGGGTTAGGGTTAGGGGTTAGGGTTAGGGTTAGGGGTTAGGGTTAGGGTTAGGGGTTAGGGTTAGGGTTAATGTTAGGGTTAGGGTTAGGGGTTAGGGTTAGGGTTAGGGTTAGGGGGTTAGGGTTAGGGTTAGGGTTAGGATTAGGGGTTAGGGTTAGGGTTAGGGTTAGGGGTTAGGGTTAGGGTTAGGGTTAGGGGGTTAGGGTTAGGGTTAGGGTTAGGGGGTTAGGGTTGGGGTTAGGGTTAAGGGTTAGGATTCATGATTCAATTCTTGATTCATGATTCATGATTCGATTCATGATTCATGATTCAATTCATGATTCATGATTTATGATTCAATTCATGATTCATGATTTACTTCATGATTCAATTCATGGTTCATGATTTACTTCATGATTCAATTCATGGTTCATGAATCTTGATTCAATTCATGATTTATTTCATGATTCATGATTCAATTTATGATTCATGAATCATGATTCAATTCATGATTCATTAATCATGATTCGATTCATGATTCATGTTTCAATTCATGATTTAATTCTTGATTCAATTCATAATTCAATGCATGATTCATGATTCGTGATTCGATTCATGATTCATGTTTTTATTCATGATTCAATTCATACTTCATGATTCAATTCCTGATTCATGATTCAATTAATCATTCATGATTCGTGATTCATGATTCATGATTCAATGCATCATTCATGATTCGTGATTCATGATTCATGATTCAATTCATGATTCATGATTCAATTCATGATTCATGATTCAATTCATGATTCATGATTCATGATTCAATTCATAATTCATGAATCATGATTCGATTCATGATTCATGTTTCAATTCACGATTCAATTCATGATTCAATTCATGTTTCAATTCATGATTCATTTCATGAATCATGATTCATGATTCAATTCATGATTCAATTCATGGTTCATGAATCTTCATTCAATTCATGATTTATTTCATGATTCCATGATTCAATTCATGATTCATGAATCATGATTCAATTTATGATTCATGTTTCAATTCATGATTCAATTCTTGATTCAATTCATAATTCAATTCATGATTCATGCATGATTCAATTCATGATTTATGATTCATGATTCAATGCATGATTTATGATTCATGATTCAATGCATGATTCATAATTCATGATTTGATTCATGATTCATGTTTGAATTCATGATTCAATTCATGATTTAATTTATGATTCATGATTCAATTCATGATTCAAGTTTCAATTCATGATTCATGATTCATGATTCAATTCATGATTCATGATTTGATTCATGATTCATGATTTGATTCATGATTCATGATTTGATTCATGATTCATGATTCATGATTCAATTCATGATTCATGATTCAATTCATGATTTAATTCTTGATTCAATTCATAATTCAATTCATGATTCATGATTCAATTCATGATTCATGATTCATGATTCAATGCATGATTCGTGATTCATGATTCGATTCATGATTGTTGTTTGAATTCATGATTCAATTCATGTTTCATGTTTTAATTCATGATTCATAATTCAATTCATGATTCATGATTCGATTCATGATTCAATTCATGATTCATGATTCAATTCATGATTCATGATTCAAATCATGATTCAGGATTCAATTCATGATTCATGATTCAATTCATGATTCATGATTCGATTTATGATTCATGATTAAATTCTTAATTCATGATTCATGATTCGATTCATGATTCATGATTCATGATTCGATTCATGATTTATGATTTTTGATTCATGATTCAATTCATGATTCATGATTCAATTCATGATTCATTATTCATGATTCATGATTCGATTCATGATTCATGATTCATGATTCAATTAGTGATTCATGATTCAGGATTCAATTAATGATTCATGATTCAAGATTCAATTCATGATTCATGATTCATGATTCAATTCATGATTCAATTCATGATTCATGATTCATGATTCAATTCATGATTCATGATTCAGGATTCAATTAATGATTCATGATTCAAGATTCAATTCATGATTCATGATTCATGATTCAATTCATGATTCAATTCATGATTCAATTTATGATTCATAATTCATGATTCAATTCATGATTCATGATTCATGATTCAATTCATGATTCATGATTCATGATTCAATTCATGATTCATGATTCAATTCATGATTCATGATTCATGATTCAATTCATGATTCATGATTCATAATTCGATTCATGATTCAAGATTCAATTTATGATTCATTATTCATGATTCAATTCATAATTAATTTTTTAAATCATGATTCAATTCATGATTCATGTTTTAATTCATGATTCATGATTCAATTCATGATTCAATTCATGAATAATGATTCAATTTATGATTCATGATTCTTAATTCATGATTTAATTCATGATTTATGATTCGATTCATGATTCATGATTTATTTCATGATTCAATTCATGGTTCATGAATCTTGATTCAATTCATGATTTATTTCATGATTCATGATTCGATTCATGATTCATGATTCAATTCTGGATTCATGATTCGGTTCATGATGCATGATTCAATTCATAATTCAATTCATGATTCAATATGTCCGGGTTAGGGTTAGGGTTAGGGTTATGGTTAGGGTTAGGGTAAGGGTTATAGTTAGGGTTAGGGTTAGGGGTTAGGGGTTAGGGGTTAGGGGTTAGGGTTAGGGTTAGGGTTAGGGTTAGGGTTAAGGGGTTAGAGATAGGGTTAGGGTTAGGGTGAGGGTTATGGGTTAGGGTTAGGTATAGGGTAAGAGGGTTAGGGTTAGGGTTAGGGAGTTAGGGTTAGGGCTAGGGTTAGGGTTAGGGTTAGGGTTTGAGGTTAGGGTTAGGGTTAGGGGGTTAGGGGGTTAGGGTTAGGGTTAGGGGGTTAGGTTTAGGGGGTTAGGGTTAGGGTTAGAGTTAGGGTTAGAGTTAGGTTTAGGGTTAGGGTTAGGGTTAGGGGTTAGGGTTAGGGTTAGGGGTTAGGGTTAGGGTTAGGGGTTAGGGTTAGGGTTAATGTTAGGGTTAGGGTTAGGGGTTAGGGTTAGGGTTAGGGTTAGGGGGTTAGGGTTAGGGTTAGGGTTAGGATTAGGGGTTAGGGTTAGGGTTAGGGTTAGGGGTTAGGGTTAGGGTTAGGGTTAGGGGGTTAGGGTTAGGGTTAGGGTTAGGGGGTTAGGGTTGGGGTTAGGGTTAGGGTTAGGATTCATGATTCAATTCTTGATTCATGATTCATGATTCGATTCATGATTCATGATTCAATTCATGATTCATGATTTATGATTCAATTCATGATTCATGATTTACTTCATGATTCAATTCATGGTTCATGATTTACTTCATGATTCAATTCATGGTTCATGAATCTTGATTCAATTCATGATTTATTTCATGATTCATGATTCAATTTATGATTCATGAATCATGATTCAATTCATGATTCATTAATCATGATTCGATTCATGATTCATGTTTCAATTCATGATTTAATTCTTGATTCAATTCATAATTCAATGCATGATTCATGATTCGTGATTCGATTCATGATTCATGTTTTTATTCATGATTCAATTCATACTTCATGATTCAATTCCTGATTCATGATTCAATTAATCATTCATGATTCGTGATTCATGATTCATGATTCAATGCATCATTCATGATTCGTGATTCATGATTCATGATTCAATTCATGATTCATGATTCAATTCATGATTCATGATTCAATTCATGATTCATGATTCATGATTCAATTCATAATTCATGAATCATGATTCGATTCATGATTCATGTTTCAATTCACGATTCAATTAATGATTCAATTCATGTTTCAATTCATGATTCATTTCATGAATCATGATTCATGATTCAATTCATGATTCAATTCATGGTTCATGAATCTTCATTCAATTCATGATTTATTTCATGATTCATGATTCAATTCATGATTCATGAATCATGATTCAATTTATGATTCATGTTTCAATTCATGATTCAATTCTTGATTCAATTCATAATTCAATTCATGATTCATGCATGATTCAATTCATGATTTATGATTCATGATTCAATGCATGATTTATGATTCATGATTCAATGCATGATTCATAATTCATGATTTGATTCATGATTCATGTTTGAATTCATGATTCAATTCATGATTTAATTTATGATTCATGATTCAATTCATGATTCAAGTTTCAATTCATGATTCATGATTCATGATTCAATTCATGATTCATGATTTGATTCATGATTCATGATTTGATTCATGATTCATGATTTGATTCATGATTCATGATTCATGATTCAATTCATGATTCATGATTCAATTCATGATTTAATTCTTGATTCAATTCATAATTCAATTCATGATTCATGATTCAATTCATGATTCATGATTCATGATTCAATGCATGATTCGTGATTCATGATTCGATTCATGATTGTTGTTTGAATTCATGATTCAATTCATGTTTCATGTTTTAATTCATGATTCATAATTCAATTCATGATTCATGATTCGATTCATGATTCAATTCATGATTCATGATTCAATTCATGATTCATGATTCAAATCATGATTCAGGATTCAATTCATGATTCATGATTCAATTCATGATTCATGATTCGATTTATGATTCATGATTAAATTCTTAATTCATGATTCATGATTCGATTCATGATTCATGATTCATGATTCGATTCATGATTTATGATTTTTGATTCATGATTCAATTCATGATTCATGATTCAATTCATGATTCATTATTCATGATTCATGATTCGATTCATGATTCATGATTCATGATTCAATTAGTGATTCATGATTCAGGATTCAATTAATGATTCATGATTCAAGATTCAATTCATGATTCATGATTCATGATTCAATTCATGATTCAATTCATGATTCATGATTCATGATTCAATTCATGATTCATGATTCAGGATTCAATTAATGATTCATGATTCAAGATTCAATTCATGATTCATGATTCATGATTCAATTCATGATTCAATTCATGATTCAATTTATGATTCATAATTCATGATTCAATTCATGATTCATGATTCATGATTCAATTCATGATTCATGATTCATGATTCAATTCATGATTCATGATTCAATTCATGATTCATGATTCATGATTCAATTCATGATTCATGATTCATAATTCGATTCATGATTCAAGATTCAATTTATGATTCATTATTCATGATTCAATTCATAATTAATTTTTTAAATCATGATTCAATTCATGATTCATGTTTTAATTCATGATTCATGATTCAATTCATGATTCAATTCATGAATAATGATTCAATTTATGATTCATGATTCTTAATTCATGATTTAATTCATGATTTATGATTCGATTCATGATTCATGATTTATTTCATGATTCAATTCATGGTTCATGAATCTTGATTCAATTCATGATTTATTTCATGATTCATGATTCGATTCATGATTCATGATTCAATTCTGGATTCATGATTCGGTTCATGATGCATGATTCAATTCATAATTCAATTCATGATTCAATATGTCCGGGTTAGGGTTAGGGTTAGGGTTATGGTTAGGGTTAGGGTAAGGGTTATAGTTAGGGTTAGGTTTAGGGGTTAGGGGTTAGGGGTTAGGGTTAGGGTTAGGGTTAGGGTTAAGGGGTTAGAGATAGGGTTAGGGTTAGGGTGAGGGTTAGGGGTTAGGGTTAGGGTAAGAGGGTTAGGGTTAGGGTTAGGGAGTTAGGGTTAGGGCTAGGGTTAGGGTTAGGGGTTAGGGTTAGGGTTAGGGTTTGAGGTTAGGGTTAGGGTTAGGGGGTTAGGGGGTTAGGGTTAGTGTTAGGGGGTTAGGTTTAGGGGGTTAGGGTTAGGGTTAGAGTTAGGGTTAGAGTTAGGTTTAGGGTTAGGGTTAGGGTTAGGGGTTAGGGTTAGGGTTAGGGGTTAGGGTTAGGGTTAGGGGTTAGGGTTAGGGTTAATGTTAGGGTTAGGGTTAGGGGTTAGGGTTAGGGTTAGGGTTAGGGTTAGGGGGTTAGGGTTAGGGTTAGGGTTAGGATTAGGGGTTAGGGTTAGGGTTAGGGTTAGGGGTTAGGGTTAGGGTTAGGGTTAGGGGGTTAGGGTTAGGGTTAGGGTTAGGGGGTTAGGGTTGGGGTTAGGGTTAGGGTTAGGATTCATGATTCAATTCTTGATTCATGATTCATGATTCGATTCATGATTCATGATTCAATTCATGATTCATGATTTATGATTCAATTCATGATTCATGATTTACTTCATGATTCAATTCATGGTTCATGATTTACTTCATGATTCAATTCATGGTTCATGATTTACTTCATGATTCAATTCATGGTTCATGAATCTTGATTCAATTCATGATTTATTTCATGATTCATGATTCAATTTATGATTCATGAATCATGATTCAATTCATGATTCATTAATCATGATTCGATTCATGATTCATGTTTCAATTCATGATTTAATTCTTGATTCAATTCATGATTCATGATTCAATTCATGATTCATGATTCATGATTCAATGCATGATTCATGATTCGTGATTCGATTCATGATTCATGTTTTTATTCATGATTCAATTCATAATTCCTGATTCAATTCCTGATTCATGATTCAATTAATCATTCATGATTCGTGATTCATGATTCATGATTCAATTCATCATTCATGATTGGTGATTCATGATTCATGATTCAATTCATGATTCATGATTCAATTCATGATTCATGATTCAATTCATGATTCATGATTCATGATTCAATTCATAATTCATGAATCATGATTCGATTCATGATTCATGTTTTAATTCATGATTCAATTCATGATTCAATTCATGTTTCAATTCATGATTCAATTCATGATTCATGAATCGTGATTCAATTTATGATTCATGTTTCAATTCATGATTCAATTCTTGATTCAATTCATAATTCAATTCATGATTCATGCATGATTCAATTCATGATTTATGATTCATGATTCAATTCTTGATTCAATTCATAATTCAATTCATGATTCATGCATGATTCAATTCATAATTCATGATTCAATTCATGATTTATGATTCATGATTCAATTCATGATTCATGATTCATGATTCAATTCATGATTCATGATTCATAATTCGATTCATGATTCAAGATTCAATTTATGATTCATTATTCATGATTCAATTCATAATTAATTTTTTAAATCATGATTCAATTCATGATTCATGTTTTAATTCATGATTCATGATTCATTTCATGATTCAATTCATGAATAATGATTCAATTTATGATTCATGATTCTTAATTCATGATTTAATTCATGATTTATGATTCGATTCATGATTCATGATTTATTTCATGATTCAATTCATGGTTCATGAATCTTGATTCAATTCATGATTTATTTCATGATTCATGATTCGATTCATGATTCATGATTCAATTCTGGATTCATGATTCGGTTCATGATGCATGATTCAATTCATAATTCAATTCATGATTCAATATGTCCGGGTTAGGGTTAGGGTTAGGGTTATGGTTAGGGTTAGGGTAAGGGTTATAGTTAGGGTTAGGGTTAGGGGTTAGGGGTTAGGGGTTAGGGTTAGGGTTAGGGTTAGGGTTAAGGGGTTAGAGATAGGGTTAGGGTTAGGGTGAGGGTTAGGGGTTAGGGTTAGGGTTAGGGTAAGGGGGTTAAGGTTAGGGTTAGGGAATTAGGGTTAGGGCTAGGGTTAGGGTTAGGGGTTAGGGTTAGTGTTAGGGTTTGAGGTTAAGGTTAGGGTTAGGGGGTTAGGGTTAGGGTTAGGGGGTTAGGGTTAGGGGGTTAGGGTTAGGGTTAGAGTTAGGGTTAGAGTTAGGTTTAGGGTTAGGGTTAGGGTTAGGGGTTAGGGTTAGGGTTAGGGTTAGGGGGTTAGGGTTGGGGTTAGGGTTAGGGTTAGGATTCATGATTCAATTCTTGATTCATGATTCATGATTCGATTCATGATTCATGATTCAATTCATGATTCATGATTTATGATTCAATTCATGATTCATGATTTACTTCATGATTCAATTCATGGTTCATGATTTACTTCATGATTCAATTCATGGTTCATGAATCTTGATTCAATTCATGATTTATTTCATGATTCATGATTCAATTTATGATTCATGAATCATGATTCAATTCATGATTCATTAATCATGATTCGATTCATGATTCATGTTTCAATTCATGATTTAATTCTTGATTCAATTCATAATTCAATTCATGATTCATGATTCAATTCATGATTCATGATTCATGATTCAATGCATGATTCATGATTCGTGATTCGATTCATGATTCATGTTTTTATTCATGATTCAATTCATAATTCCTGATTCAATTCCTGATTCATGATTCAATTAATCATTCATGATTCGTGATTCATGATTCATGATTCAATTCATCATTCATGATTGGTGATTCATGATTCATGATTCAATTCATGATTCATGATTCAATTCATGATTCATGATTCAATTCATGATTCATGATTCATGATTCAATTCATAATTCATGAATCATGATTCAATTTATGATTCATGTTTCAATTCATGATTCAATTCTTGATTCAATTCATAATTCAATTCATGATTCATGCATGATTCAATTCATGATTTATGATTCATGATTCAATTCTTGATTCAATTCATAATTCAATTCATGATTCATGCATGATTCAATTCATAATTCATGATTCAATTCATGATTCATGATTCATGATTCAATTCATGATTCATGATTCATGATTCAATTCATGATTCATGATTCATAATTCGATTCATGATTCAAGATTCAATTTATGATTCATTATTCATGATTCAATTCATAATTAATTTTTTAAATCATGATTCAATTCATGATTCATGTTTTAATTCATGATTCATGATTCAATTCATGATTCAATTCATGAATAATGATTCAATTTATGATTCATGATTCTTAATTCATGATTTAATTCATGATTTATGATTCGATTCATGATTCATGATTTATTTCATGATTCAATTCATGGTTCATGAATCTTGATTCAATTCATGATTTATTTCATGATTCATGATTCGATTCATGATTCATGATTCAATTCTGGATTCATGATTCGGTTCATGATGCATGATTCAATTCATAATTCAATTCATGATTCAATATGTCCGGGTTAGGGTTAGGGTTAGGGTTATGGTTAGGGTTAGGGTAAGGGTTATAGTTAGGGTTAGGGGTTAGGGGTTAGGGGTTAGGGGTTAGGGTTAGGGTTAGGGTTAGGGTTAAGGGGTTAGAGATAGGGTTAGGGTTAGGGTGAGGGTTAGGGGTTAGGGTTAGGGTTAGGGTAAGGGGGTTAGGGTTAGGGTTAGGGAGTTAGGGTTAGGGCTAGGGTTAGGGTTAGGGGTTAGGGTTAGGGTTAGGGTTTGAGGTTAGGGTTAGGGTTAGGGGGTTAGGGGGTTAGGGTTAGGGTTAGGGGGTTAGGGTTAGGGTTAGAGTTAGGGTTAGAGTTAGGTTTAGGGTTAGGGTTAGGGTTAGGGGTTAGGGTTAGGGTTAGGGGTTAGGGTTAGGGTTAGGGGTTAGGGTTAGGGTTAATGTTAGGGTTAGGGTTAGGGGTTAGGGTTAGGGTTAGGGTTAGGGGGTTAGGGTTAGGGTTAGGGTTAGGATTAGGGGTTAGGGTTAGGGTTAGGGTTAGGGTTAGGGGTTAGGGTTAGGGTTAGGGTTAGGGTTAGGGGGTTAGGGTTGGGGTTAGGGTTAGGGATAGGATTCATGATTCAATTCTTGATTCATGATTCATGATTCGATTCATGATTCATGATTCAATTCATGATTCATGATTTATGATTCAATTCATGATTCATGATTTACTTCATGATTCAATTCATGGTTCATGATTTACTTCATGATTCAATTCATGGTTCATGAATCTTGATTCAATTCATGATTTTTTTCATGATTCATGATTCAATTTATTAATCATGAATCATGATTCAATTCATGATTCATTAATCATGATTCGATTCATGATTCATGTTTCAATTCATGATTTAATTCTTGATTCAATTCATAATTCAATTCATGATTCATGATTCAATTCATGATTCATGATTCATGATTCAATGCATGATTCATGATTCGTGATTCGATTCATGATTCATGTTTTTATTCATGATTCAATTCATAATTCCTGATTCAATTCCTGATTCATGATTCAATTAATCATTCATGATTCGTGATTCATGATTCATGATTCAATTCATCATTCATGATTGGTGATTCATGATTCATGATTCAATTCATGATTCATGATTCATGATTCAATTCATGATTCATGATTCATGATTCAATTCATAATTCATGAATCATGATTCGATTCATGATTCATGTTTTAATTCATGATTCAATTAATGATTCAATTCATGTTTCAATTCATGATTCAATTCATGATTCATGAATCATGATTCAATTTATGATTCATGTTTCAATTCATGATTCAATTCTTGATTCAATTCATAATTCAATTCATGATTCATGCATGATTCAATTCATGATTTATGATTCATGATTCAATTCTTGATTCAATTCATAATTCAATTCATGATTCATGCATGATTCAATTCATGATTCATGATTCAATGCATATTTCATGATTCATGATTTGATTCATGATTCATGTTTGAATTCATGATTCAATTCATGATTTATTTCATGATTCATGATTCAATTCATGATTCAAGTTTCAATTCATGATTCATGATTCATGATTCAATTCATGATTCATGATTCAATTCATGATTTAATTCTTGATTCAATACATAATTCAATTCATGATTCATGATTCAATTCATGATTCATGATTCATGACTCAATGCATGATTCATGATTCATGATTCGATTCATGATTGTTGTTTGAATTCATGATTCATGATTCAATTCATGATTCATGATTCATGATTCATAATTCATGATTCATGATTCATTTCATGATTCATGATTCGATTCATGATTCATGATTCATGATTCAATTCATGATTCATGATTCAATTTATGATTCATGATTCAATTCATGATTCATGATTCAATTCATGATTCATGATTCATGATTCAAATAATGATTCATGAATCCCGATTCGATGCATGATTCATGTTTCAATTCATGATTCAATTGATGATTCATTTCATGAATCATGATTCATGATTAAATTCATGATTCATGATTTGATTCATGATTCATGATTCATGATTCATGATTCAATGCATTATTCATGATTCAATGCATATTTCATGATTCATGATTCGATTTTTGATTCAATTCATGATTCATGATTCAATTCATGATTTATTTCATGATTCATGATTCAATTCATGACTCACGATTCAATTCATGATTCCTGATTCATGATTCATGATTCATGATTCGATTTATGATTCATGATTCGATTCATGATTCATGATTCGATTCATGATTCATGATTCACGATTCAATTCATGATTCATGATTCAATTCATGATTCATGACTCATGATTTAATTCATGATTCATGATTCAATGCATAATTCATGATTCATGATTCGATTCATGATTCATGTTTGAATTCATGATTCAATTCATGATTCATGATTCAATTCATGATTCATGATTCAATTCATGATTCATGATTCATGAATCATGATTCAATTCATGATTCATGAATCATGATTTAATTCATGATTCATGATTCAATTCATGATTTATTTCATGATTCATGATTCAATTCATGATTCAAGTTTCAATTCATGATTCATGATTCATGATTCAATTCATGATTCATGATTTGATTCATGATTCATGATTCGATTCATGATTCATGATTCAATTCATGATTCATGATTCAATTCATGATTTAATTCTTAATTCAATACATAATTCAATTCATGATTCATGATTCAATTCATGATTCATGATTCATGACTCAATGCATGATTCATGATTCATGATTCGATTCATGATTGTTGTTTGAATTCATGATTCATGATTCAATTCATGATTCATGATTCATGATTCATGATTCATGATTCATGATTCATTTCATGATTCATGATTCGATTCATGATTCATGATTCATGATTCAATTCATGATTCATGATTCAATTTATGATTCATGATTCAATTCATGATTCATGATTCATGATTCAAATAATGATTCATGAATCACGATTCGATGCATGATTCATGTTTCAATTCATGATTCAATTGATGATTCATTTCATGAATCATGATTCATGATTAAATTCATGATTCATGATTTGATTCATGATTCATGATTCATGATTCATGATTCAATGCATTATTCATGATTCAATGCATATTTCATGATTCATGATTCGATTTTTGATTCAATTCATGATTCATGATTCAATTCATGATTTATTTCATGATTCATGATTCAATTCATGACTCACGATTCAATTCATGATTCCTGATTCATGATTCATGATTCATGATTCGATTTATGATTCATGATTCGATTCATGATTCATGATTCGATTCATGATTCATGATTCACGATTCAATTCATGATTCATGATTCAATTCATGATTCATGATTCATGATTCAATTCATGATTCATGATTCAATTCATGATTCATGACTCATGATTTAATTCATGATTCATGATTCAATGCATGATTCATGATTCATGATTCGATTCATGATTCATGTTTGAATTCATGATTCAATTCATGATTCATGATTCAATTCATGATTCATGATTCAATTCATGATTCATGATTCATGAATCATGATTCAATTCATGATTCATGATTCAATTCATGATTCATGATTCATGAATCATGATTCAATTCATGATTCATGAATCATGATTTAATTCATGATTCATGTTTCAATTCATGATTTAATTCTTGATTCAATTCATAATTCAATCCATGATTCATGATTCAATTCATGATTCATGATTCAATTCATGATTTATGATTCATTTCATGATTTATGATTCAATTCATGATTCATGATTCATGATTCCATTCATGATTCATGATTTATTTTATTATTCATGATTCATGATTCAATTCATGATTTGTGATTCATGATTTAATTCATGATTCATGATTCTTAATTCAATTCATGATTCATGATTCATGATTCGATTCATGATTCATGCTTCAATTCATGATTTATGATTCAATTCAAGATTCATGATTCGATTCATGATTCATGATTCATGAATCATGATTCAATTCCTGATTAAATTCAGAATTCAATTCATGATTCAATATATAATTCAATTCATGATTCATGATTCAATTCATGATTAATGATTCATGATTCAATGCATGATTCAGGATTCATGATTCAATGCATGATTCATGATACGATTCATGATTGATGTTTGAATTCATGATTCAATTCATGATTCATTTCATGATTCATGATTCAATTCATGATTCATGATTCAATTCATGATTCATGATTCATGATTCATGACTCATGATTCAATTCATGATTCATGATTCAATTCATGATTCATGATTCAATTCATGATTCATGATTCATGATTCAGTTCATGATTCATGATTCATTTTATGATTATTTCATGATTCATTTTAAGATTTATGATTCAATTCATAATTTATGATTCATGATTCCATTCATGAGTCATGATACATTTTAGGATTTATGATTCATGATTCAATTCATGATTCATGATTCAAGATTCAATTCATGATTCATGATTCAATTCATAATTCATTTTTTAAATCATGATTCAATTCATGATTCATGTTTTAATTCATGATTCATGATTCAATTCATGATTCATGATTCAATTTATGATTCATGATTCTTAATTCATGATTCAATTCATGATTTATGATTCGATTCATGATTCATGATTTATTTCATGATTCAATTCATGGTTCTTGAATCTTGATTCAATTCATGATTTATTTCATGATTCATGATTCGATTCATGATTCATGATTCAATTCATGATTCATGATTCGATTCATGATGCATGATTCAATTCATAATTCAATTCATGATTCAATATGTCCTGGTTAGGGTTAGTGTTAGGATTAGGGTTAGGGTTTGGGTTAGGGTTAGGGTTAGGGGTTAGGGTTAGGGTTAGGGGGTTAGGGTTAGGGTTAGGGTTAGGGGTTAGGGTTAGGAGGTTAGGGTTAGGGTTAGGAGGTTAGGGTTAGGGTTAGAGTTAGGGTTAGAGTTAGGTTTAGGGTTAGGGTTAGTGGTTAGGGTTAGGGTTAGGGTTAGTTGTAAGGGTTAGGGTTAGGGTTAGGGGTAAGGGTTAGGGTTAGGGTTAGGGTTAGGGTTAGGGGATAGGGTTAGGGTTAAGTGTTAGGGTTAGGGTTAGGTTTAGGAGTTAGGAATAGGGTTAGGGTTAGGGTTAGGGTTAAGGGGTTAGGGTTAGGGTTAGGGTTAGGAATCATGATTCAATTCTTGATTCATGATTCGATTCATGATTCATGATTAAATTCATGATTCATGATTTATGATTCAATTCATGATTCATGATTTTCTTCATGATTCAATTCATGGTTCATGAATCTTGAATCAATTCATGATTTATTTCATGCATCATGATTCGATTCATGATTCATGATTCAATTCATTAGTCATGATTCATGATTCGATTCATGATTCATGAATCATGATTCAATTCATGATTCATTAATCATGATTCAATTCATGATTCATGTTTTAATTCATGATTTAATTCTTGATTCAATTCATAATTCAATTCATGATTCATGATTCAATTTATGATTCATGATTCATGATTCAATGCATGATTCATGATTCGTGATTCGATTCATGATTCATGTTTGAATTCATGATTCAATTCATAATTCATGATTCAATTCCTGATTCATGATTCAATTCATGATTCATGATTCATGATTCATGATTCATGATTCAATTCATGATTCATGATTCGATTCATGATTCATGATTCATGATTCAATTCATGATTCATGATTCAATTCATGATTCATGATTCATGATTCAAATCATGATTCATGAATCACGATTTGATGCATGACTCATGTTTCAATTCATGATTCAATTCATGATTCAATTCATGATTCAATTCATGTTTCAATTCATGATTCAATTCATGATTCAATTCATGTTTCAATTCATGTTTCAATTCATGAATCATGATTCATGATTCAATTCATGATTCAATTCATGGTTCATGAATCTTTATTTAATTCATGATTTATTTCATGATTCATGATTCAATTCATGATTCATGAATCATGATTCAATTCATGATTCATGAATCATGATTCAATTCATGATTTATGTTTCAATTCATGATTCAATTCATGATTCAACTCATAATTCAATTCATTAATCATGATTCAATTCATGATTTATGATTCATGATTTAATGCATGATTCATGATTCAATGCATGATTCGATTCATCATTCATGTTTGAATTCATGATTCAATTCATGATTTATTTCATGATTCATGATTCAATTCATGATTCAAGATTCAATTCATGGTTCATGATTCATGATTCAATTCATGATTCATGATTCGATTTATGATTCGTGATTCGATTCATGATTCATGATTCATGATTCAATTCATGATTCATGATTCAATTCATGATTTAATTCTTGATTTATTTCATAATTCAATTCATGATTCATGATTCAATTCTTGATTCATGATTCATGATTCAATGCATGATTCATGATTCATGATTTGATTCATGATTCATGTTTGAATTCATGATTCAATTCATGATTTATGATTCAATTCATGATTCATGATTTAATTCATGATTCATGATTCATGATTCATGATTCAATTCATGATTCATGATTCAATTCATGATTCATGTTTCATAATTCAATTCATGATTTGTGATTCATAATTTGATTCATGATTCATTATTCGATTCATGAGTCATGATTCATGATTCGATTCATGATTCATGATTCATTATTCAATTCATGATTCATGATTCGATTCATAATTCATGATTCGATTCATAATTCATGATTCAATTCACAATTCAATTCATGATGCGATTCATGATTCATGATTCAATTCTTGACTCATGATTCATGATTTATGATTCAATTTGTGATTCATGATTTATTTCATGATTCAATTCATGGTTCATGAATCTTGATTCAATTCATGATTTATTTAATGATTCTTGATTCATGATTCAATTCATGATTCAATTCATGATTCATGATTCAATTCATGATTCATTATTCATGATTCAATTCATGATTCATGATTCAATTCATGATTCATGAGTCATGATTCAGTTCATGATTCAATATGTCCTGGTTAGGGTTAGGGTTAGGGTTATTGTTATGGTTAGTGTTAGGGTAAGGGTTAGGGTTAGGGTTTGGGTTAGGGTTAGGGGTTAGGGTTAGGGTTAGGGTTAGGGGTTAGGGTTAGGGTTAGGGTTAGGGGTTAGGGTTAGGGTTAGGGTTAGGGGTTAGGGTTAGGGTTAGGGTTAGTGTTAGGGTTAGGGTTAGGGGGTTAGGGTTAGGGTTAGGGTTAAGGGGTTAGGGTTAGGGTTAGGATTCATGATTCAATTCTTGATTCATGATTTGATTCATGATTCATGATTAAATTCATGATTTATGATTTATGATTCAATTCATGATTCATGATTCGATTCATGATGCATGATTCAATTCATAATTCAATTCATGATTCAATATGTCCTGGTTAGGGTTAGGGTTAGGGTTAGGGTTATGGTTAGTGTTAGGGTAAGGGTTAGGGTTAGGGTTTGGGTCAGGGTTAGGGGTTAGGGTTAGGGTTAGGGTTAGGGGGTTAGGGTTAGGGTTAGGGTTAGGGTTAGGGGTTAGGGTTAGGGTTAGGGTTAGGGTTAGGGTTAGGGTTAGGGTTAGGGGTTAGGGTTAGGGTTAGGTTAGGGTTAGGGGGTTAGGGTTAGGGTTAGGGTTAAGGGGTTAGGGTTAGGGTTAGGGTTAGGATTCATGATTCAATTCTTGATTCATGATTCATGATTTGATTCATGATTCATGATTAAATTCATAATTCATGATTTATGATTCAATTCATGATTCATGATTCATGATTCAATTCATGATTCATGATTCGATTCATGATTCATGATTCATGATTCAATTCATGATTCATGATTCAATTCATGATTCATGATTCATGATTCAATTCATGATTCATGATTCATGATTCATAATTCAATTTATGATTCATGATTCGATTCATGAGTCATGATCCATGATTCGATTCATGATTCATGATTCATTATTCAATTCATGATTCATGATTCGATTCATGATTCATGATTCGATTCATAATTCTTGATTCAATTTACAATTCAATTCATGATGCGATTCATGATTCATGATTCAATTCTTGATTCATGATTCATGATTCATGATTCAATTTATTATTAATGATTCATGACTCGATTCATGATTCATGATTCATGATTCAATTCATGATTCATGATTCAATTCATGATTCATGATTCAATTCTTGATTCATGATTCATGATTCAATTCATGATTCATGATTCAATTCATGATTCATGATTCAATTCTTGATTCATGATTCATGATTCATGATTCAATTTATTATTAATGATTCATGACTCGATTCATGATTCATGATTCATGATTCGATTCATGATTCATGATTCAATTCATGATTCATAATTCAATTCATGATTTATTTAATGATTCAATTCATGGTTCATGATTCATGATTCATGATTCAATTTATTAATCATGATTCATGACTCGATTCATGATTCATGATTCATGATTCAATTCATGATTCATGATTCGATTCATGATTCATGATTCATGATTAAATTCATGATTCATGATTCAATTCATGATTCATGATTCATTTCATGATTTATGATTCAATTCATGATTTGTGATTCATGATTCAATTCATGATTCATAATTCAATTCATGATTTGTGATTCATGATTCGATTCATGATTCGATTCATGATTTAAGATTCAATTAATGATTCATGATTCATGATTCAATTCATGATTCATGATTCAATTCATGATTCATGATTCATTTCATGATTTATGATTCAATTCATGATTTGTGATTCATGATTCAATTCATGATTCATAATTCAATTCATGATTCATGATTCATGATTCGATTCATGATTCATGATTCGATTCATGATTCATGATTCATGATTCAATTCCTAATTCATGTTTTAAATTATGATTCAATTTATGATTCATGTTTTAATTCATGATTCATGATTCAATTCATGATTCAATTCATGATTCATGATTCTTAATTCATGATTCAATTCATAATTCAATGCATGATTCATGATTCATGATTCGATTCATGATTCATGTTTGAATTCATGACTCATGATTTAATTCATGACTCATGATTCAATTCATGATTCATGATTCAATTCATGATTCATGATTCATTTCATGATTTATGATTCAATTCATGATTTGTGATTCATGATTCAATTCATGATTCATAATTCAATTCATGATTTGTGATTCATGATTCGATTCATGATTCGATTCATGATTTAAGATTCAATTAATGATTCATGATTCATGATTCAATTCATGATTCATGATTCAATTCATGATTCATGATTCATTTCATGATTTATGATTCAATTCATGATTTGTGATTCATGATTCAATTCATAATTCATAATTCAATTCATGATTCATGATTCATGATTCGATTCATGATTCATGATTCGATTCATGATTCATGATTCATGATTCAATTCCTAATTCATGTTTTAAATTATGATTCAATTTATGATTCATGTTTTAATTCATGATTCATGATTCAATTCATGATTCAATTCATGATTCATGATTCTTAATTCATGATTCAATTCATAATTCAATGCATGATTCATGATTCATGATTCGATTCATGATTCATGTTTGAATTCATGACTCATGATTTAATTCATGACTCATGATTCGATTCATGATTCATGATTCATGATTCAATTTATGATTTATGATTCATGATTCAATTCATGATTCATGATTCAATTTATGATTTATGATTCATGATTCAATTCATGATTCATGATTCATGATTCAATTTATGATTTATGATTCATGATTCAATTCATGATTCATGATTCATGATATATGATTCAATTCATGATTCATGATTCAATTCATGATTCATGATTCAATTCATGATTCATGATTCGATTCATGTATCGATTCGTGATTCATGATTCGATTCATGATTCATGATTCGATTCATGATTCATGATTCATGATTCAATTCATGTTTTATGATTCAATTCATGATTCATGAATCAATAAATGATTCATGATTCATGATTGATGATTAAAATCATGATTCGTAATTCATTTAATGATTCATTTCATTATTCATGATTCATGATGTATAACATGATTCATTATTCAATTCATGATTTATGATTCGATTCATGATTCATGATTCATGATTGAATTCATGATTCATGATTCAATTCATGATTTATAATTCGATTTATGATTCATGATTTAATTCATGATTCATGATTTAATTTATGATTCATGATTCATGATTCAATTCATGATTTGATTCATGATTCATGAATCATGATTCGATTCATGATTCAATTAATGATTCATGATTCATGATTCAATTCCTGATTCATGATTCAATTCATGATTCAATTCATGATTCATTTTATGATTCATGATTCATGATTCAATTCATGATTCATGATTCAATTCATGATTCATGATTCATGATTCATGATTCAAGATTCGATTTATTATTTATGATTCTTGATTCATATCATGATTCATGATTCAATTCATGATTCATGAATCATTTCATGATTCATGAATCATGATTCAATTCATGATTTATGATTCAATTCATGATTTATGATTCAAATCATGATTCATGATTCATAATTCAATTCATGAGTCATGATTCATTTCATGATTCATGATTCAATTCATGATTCATGATTCGATTCATGATTCATGATTCAATTCATGATTTATGATTTGATTCATAATTCGATTCATGATTTATGATTCGATTCATGATTCAATTAATGATTCATGATTCATGATTCAATTCATGATTTATGATTCGATTCATGATTCATTATTCATGATTCAATTCATGATTCATGATTCATGATTCAATTCATGATTCATAATTCGATTCATGATTCATGATTTAATTCATGATTCAAGATTCAATTCATGATTCGATTCATGATTCATGATTCATGATTCATAATTCAGGATTCAATTCATGATTCATGATTCATGATTTATGATTCATAATTCGATTCATGACTCGAATGATGATTCGATTCATGATTCATGATTCAATTCTTGATTCATGATTCAATTCATGATTCATGATTTATGATTCAATTCATGATTCATGATTTATTTCATGAATCAATTCATGGTTCATGAATCTTGATTCAATTCATGATTTATTTCATGATTCTTGATTCATGATTCAATTCATGATTCAATTCATGATTTATGATTCAATTCATTATTCATTTTTCATGATTCATGATTCGATTCATGATTCATGATTCAATTCGTGAATTATGATTCAATTCTTGATTCAATTCATGATTCATGATTTATTTCATGATTCATTTCATGATTCATGATTCAATTCATGATTCAGATCATGATTCATTTTATGATTCCTGATTCATTATTCAATTACTGATTCGTGATTCTTGATTCATGATTCAATTCATGATTCAATTCATGATTCATGATTCAATTCATGATTCATGGTTCATGATTCATGATTCGATTCATGATTCATGATTCATGATTCAATTCGTGATTCATGATTCAATTCATGATTCATGTTTCGATTCATGATTCATTTCATGAATTATGATTCAATTCTTGATTCAAATCATGATTCATGATTTATTTCATGATTCATTTTATGATTCATGATTCAATTCATGATTTGTGATTCATGATTCGATTCATAATTCATGATTCATAATTCAATTCATGATTTGTGATTCATGATTCGATTCATGATTCATGATTCGATTCATGATTCATAATTAAATTCATGAGTCATGATTCATTTCATGATTCATGATTCATGATTCAATTCATGATTCCTAATTCATGATTCTATTCATGATTCATGATAAAAATCATGATTCATGATTCTATTCATGATTCATGATTCAATTCATGATTCTTGATTCATGATTCGATTCATGATTCATGATTTATTATTCGATCCATGATTTAATTCATGATTCATGATTCGATTCATGATTCATGATTTATTATTTGATTCATGATTCAATTCATGATTCATGATTCAGTTCATGATTTATTATTCATGATTCAATTCATGATTTATGATTCATGATTCGATTCATGATTCATGATTCGATTCATGATTCATGATTCAATTCATGATTCATGATTCATGATTCGATTCATGATTCATGATTCGATTCATGATTTACTATTCGATTCATGATTTAATTCATGATTCATGATTCAATTCATGATTTATTATTCATGATTCAATTCATGATTCATGATTCATGATTCAATTCATTATTTATGATTCGATTCATGATTCAATTCATGATTCATGATTGAATTCATGATTCATGATATATGATTCGATTCATGATTTATTTAATGATTCTTGATTCATGATTCAATTCATGATTCAATTCATGATTCATGATTCAATTCATGATTCATTATTCATGATTCATGATTTAATTCATGATTCATGATTCAATTCATGATTCATTATTCATGATTCATGATTCGATTCATGATTCATGATTCATGATTCAATTCATGATTCATGATTCATGATGCGATTCATGATTCGTGATTCATGATTCAATTCATGATTCATGATTTATGATTCAATTCATGATTCATGATTTATTTCATGATTCAATTCATGGTTCATGAATCTTGATTCAATTCATGATTTATTTCATGAATCTTGATTCATGATTTAATTCATGATTTAATGCATGATTAATGATTCATGATTCAATGCATTATTCATGATTCAGGATTCGATTCATGATTCATGAATGAATAATGATTTAATTCATGATTCATTTCATGATTCATGATTGAATTCATGACTCATGATTCAATTCATGATTCATGATTCGATTCATGATTCATGATTCATGATTCAATTTATGATTCATGATTTATTTCATGATTCAATTCATGGTTCATGAATCTTGATTCAATTCATGATTTATTTCATGATTCTTGATTCATGATTCAATTCATGATTCATGTTTGAATAATGATTCAATTCATGATTCATGATTCAATTCATGATTCATGATTTGATACATGATTCATGATTCATGATTCGATTCATGATTCAATTCATGATTCATGATTCATGATTCAATTCATGATTCATGATTTAATTCATGATACATGATTCATTTCATGATTCATTTCATGATTTATGATTCAATTCATGATTCATGATTCATTTTATGATTCATGATTCATGATTTAATTCATGATTTGTGATTCATGATTTAATTTATGATTCATAATTCAATTCATGATTTGTGATTCAAGATTCAATTCATAATTCATGTTTAAATCATGATTCAATTCATGATTCATGTTTTAATTCATGATTCATGATTCAAATCATGATTTATTTCATGATTCATGATTCGATTCATGATTCATGATTCATGATTCGATTCATGATTCAATTCATGATTTATTTAATGATTCTTGATTCATGATTCAATTCATGATTCAATTCATGATTCACGATTCAATTCATGATTCATTATTCATGATTCATGATTCAATTCATGATTCAATTCATGATTCATTATTCATGATTCATGATTTAATTCATTATTCATTATTCATGATTCATAATTCATTATTCATGATTCATGATTCGATTCATGATTCATGATTCATGATTCATGATTCAATTCATGATTAATGATTCAATTCATGATTAATGATTCAATTCTTGATTCAATTCATGATTAATGATTTATTTCATGATTCATTTCATGATTCATGATTCAATTAATGATTCATGATTCTTGATTCATGATTCAATTCATAATTCAATTTATGATTCATGATTCAATTCATGATTCATGATTCATTTCATGATTCATTTCATGCTTTATGATTCAATTCTTGATTCAAATCATGATTCCTGATTTATTTCATGATTAATGATTCAATTCATGATTCATGATTTAATTCATGATTCATGATTGAATTCATGATTCATGATTCATGATTCAATTCATGTTTTATGATTCAATTCATGATTCATTATTCATGATTCATGATTCAATTCATGATTCATTATTCATGATTCATAATTCATTATTCATGATTCATGATTCGATTCATGATTCATGATTCATGATTCATGATTCAATTCATGATTAATGATTCAATTCTTGATTCAATTCATGATTAATGATTTATTTCATGATTCATTTCATGATTCATGATTCAATTAATGATTCATGATTCTTGATTCATGATTCAATTCATAATTCAATTTATGATTCATGATTCAATTCATGATTCATGATTCATTTCATGATTCATTTCATGCTTTATGATTCAATTCTTGATTCAAATCATGATTCCTGATTTATTTCATGATTAATGATTCAATTCATGATTCATGATTTAATTCATGATTCATGATTGAATTCATGATTCATGATTCATGATTCAATTCATGTTTTATGATTCAATTCATGATTCATGAATCAATTCAAGATTCATGATTGATGATTCAAATCATGATTCATGATTCATTTCATGATTCATTTCATTATTCATGATTCATGACTTAAAACATGATTCATTATTCAATTCATGATTTATTATTCGATTCATGATTCATTATTCATGATTGAATTCATGATTCATGATTCATGATTCAATTCATGATTCATAATTCGATTCATGATTCATGATTTAATTCATGATTCAAGATTCAATTCATGATTCGATTCATGATTCATGATTCATGATTCATGATTCAGGATTAAATTCATGATTCATGATTCATGATTCATGATTCAGGTTTCAATTCATGATTCAATTTATGATTCATGATTCAATTCGTGAATCATGATTCAATTCATAATTCATGATTCATGATTCAATTCATAATTCATGATTCATGATTCATGATTCATGATTCAATTCATATTTCAATTCATGATTCAATTCCTGATACAATTTATGATTCATAATTCATGATTTAATTCATGATTCATGATTCATGATTCAATTCATGATTCATGATTCAATTCATGATTCATGATTCATGATCATGATTCGATTCATGATTCATGATTCAATTCATGATTCATGATTCAATTCATGATTCATGATTCAATTCATGATTCATGATTCGATTCATAATTCGAATCATGATTCGATTCATGATTCATGATTCAATTCTTGATTCATGATTCATGATTCAATTCATGATTCATGATTCAATTCATGATTCATGATTTATGATTCAATTCATGATTCATGATTTATTTCATGAATCAATTCATGGTTCATGAATCTTGATTCAATTCATGATTTATTTCATGATTCTTGATTCATGATTCAATTAATGATTCAATTCATGATTTATGATTCAATTCATTATTCATTTTTCATGATTCATGATTCGATTCATGATTCATGATTCAATTCGTGATTCATGATTCAATTCTTGATTCAATTCATGATTCATGATTTATTTCATGATTCATTTCATGATTCATGATTCAATTCATGATTCATGGTTCATGATTCATGATTCGATTCATGATTCATGATTCAATTCGTGATTCATGATTCAATTCATGATTCATGTTTCGATTCATGATTCATTTCATGAATTATGATTCAATTCTTGATTCAAATCATGATTCATGATTTATTTCATGATTCATTTTATGATTCATGATTCAATTCATGATTCATGATTCATGATTCATGATTCAATTCATGATTTGTGATTCATGATTCGATTCATAATTCATGATTCATAATTCAATTCATGATTTGTGATTCATGATTCGATTCATGATTCATGATTCGATTCATGATTCATAATTAAATTCATGAGTCATGATTCATTTCATGATTCATGATTCAATTCATGATTTATGATTCATGATTCAATTCATGATTCATGATTCAATTCATGATTTATGATTCATGATTCAATTCATGATTCCTAATTCATGATTCTATTCATGATTCATGATAAAAATCATGATTCATGATTCTATTCATGATTCATGATTCAATTCATGATTCTTGATTCATGATTCGATTCATGATTCATGATTTATTATTCGATCCATGATTTAATTCATGATTCATGATTCGATTCATGATTCATGATTTATTATTTGATTCATGATTCAATTCATGATTCATGATTCAGTTCATGATTTATTATTCATGATTCAATTCATGATTCATGATTCATGATTCGATTCATGATTCATGATTCGATTCATGATTCATGATTCAATTCATGATTCATGATTTATGGTTCGATTCATGATTCATGATTCGATTCATGATTCATGATTCATGATTCAATTCATGATTCATGATTCATGATTCAATTCATGATTCATGATTCATGATTCAATACATGATTCATGATTCAATTCATGATTCAATTCATGATTTATTATTCATGATTCAATTCATGATTCATGATTCATGATTCAATTCATGATTTATGATTCGATTCATGATTCAATTCATGATTCATGATTCAATTCATGATTCATGATTCATGATTCGATTCATGATTCATGATTCAATTCATGATTCATGATTCATGATTCGATTCATGAATCATGATTCGATTCATGATTTATTATTCGATTCATGATTCAATTCATGATTCATGATTCAATTCATGATTCATGATTCAATTCATGATTCAATTCATGATTTATTATTCATGATTCAATTCATGATTCATGATTCATGATTCAATTCATGATTCATGAATCAATTCATGATTCATGATTCAATTCATGATACATGATTCAATTCATGATTCATGATTCAATTCATGATTCATGATTCGATTCATGAATCATGATTCGATTCATGATTCATGATCCAGTTCATGATTCATGATTTAATTCATAATTCTTGATTCATGATTCAATTCATGATTCATGATTTAATTCATGATTCTTGATTCATGATTCATGATTCAATTCATGATTCATGATTCAAGATTTGAATTATTATATATGATTCTTGATTCAATTCATGATTCATGATTCATGATTGGACTCATGATTCATTATTCAAATCATGATTCATGATTCAATTCATGAGTCATAATTCATTTCATGATTCATGATTCAATTCATAATTTATGATTCATGATTCAATTCATGATTCATGATTCTTGATTCATGATTCATGATTCAATTTATGATTCATGATTCAAGATTTGATTTATTATTTATGATTCTTGATTCAATTCATGATTCATGATTCATGATTGGACTCATGATTCATTATTCAAATCATGATTCATGATTCAATTCATGAGTCATAATTAATTTCATGATTCATGATTCAATTCATAATTTATGATTCATGATTCAATTCATGATTTATGATTCATGATTCAATTCATGATTCACGATTCATGAATCATGATTCAATTCATGATTCATGAGTCATGATTCGATTCATGATTCATGATTTAATTCACTATTCATGATTCATGATTCATGATTCATTATTCGATTCCTGATTCAATTCATGATTCATGATTCAATTCATGATATAATTTATGATTTATGATTCATGATTCAATTCATGATTCATGATTTAATTCATGATTAATGATTCAATTCATGATTCATGATTCGATTCATGAATCATGATTAGATTCATGGTTCATGATTCATGATCCAATTCATGATTCATGATTTATGATTTAATTCATGATTCATGATTCAATTCATGATTCATGATTCAATTCATGATTCATGATTCAATTCATGATTCAATTCATGATTCATTTTAATATTCATGATTCATAATTCAATTCATGATTCTTGATTCAATTCATGATTCTTGATTCATGATTCATGATTCAATTCATGATTCATGATTCATCATTGGACTCATGATTCATTATTCAAATCATGATTCATGATTCAATTCATAATTTATGATTCAATTCATGATTCATGATTCATGATTCAATTTATGATTTATGATTCATGATTCAATTCATGATTTATTATTCATGATTCATTTTATGATTCATGATTCATGATTCAATTCATGATTCATGATTCTTGATTCATGATTCATGATTCAATTTATGATTCATGATTCAAGATTTGATTTATTATTTATGATTCTTGATTCAATTCATGATTCATGATTCATGATTGGACTCATGATTCATTATTCAAATCATGATTCATGATTCAATTCATGAGTCATAATTCATTTCATGATTCATGATTCAATTCATAATTTATGATTCATGATTCAATTCATGATTTATGATTCATGATTCAATTCATGATTCATGATTCAATTCATGATTCATGATTCAATTCATGATTCATGAGTCATGATTCGATTCATGATTCATGATTTAATTCACTATTCATGATTCATGATTCATTATTCGATTCCTGATTCAATTCATGATTCATGATTCAATTCATGATTTAATTTATGATTTATGATTCATGATTCAATTCATGATTCATGATTCATGATTCAATTCATGATTCATGATTTAATTCATGATTAATGATTCAATTCATGATTCATGATTCGATTCATGAATCATGATTAGATTCATGGTTCATGATTCATGATTCATGATTCATAATTCGATTCCTGATTCAATTCATGATTCATGATTCAATTCATGATATAATTTATGATTTATGATTCATGATTCAATTCATGATTCATGATTTAATTCATGATTAATGATTCAATTCATGATTCATGATTCGATTCATGAATCATGATTAGATTCATGGTTCATGATTCATGATCCAATTCATGATTCATGATTTATGATTTAATTCATGATTCATGATTCAATTCATGATTCATGATTCAATTCATGATTCATGATTCAATTCATGATTCAATTCATGATTCATTTTAATATTCATGATTCATAATTCAATTCATGATTCTTGATTCAATTCATGATTCTTGATTCATGATTCATGATTCAATTCATGATTCATGATTCATCATTGGACTCATGATTCATTATTCAAATCATGATTCATGATTCAATTCATAATTTATGATTCAATTCATGATTCATGATTCATGATTCAATTTATGATTTATGATTCATGATTCAATTCATGATTTATTATTCATGATTCATTTTATGATTCATGATTCATGATTCAATTCATGATTCATGATTCTTGATTCATGATTCATGATTCAATTTATGATTCATGATTCAAGATTTGATTTATTATTTATGATTCTTGATTCAATTCATGATTCATGATTCATGATTGGACTCATGATTCATTATTCAAATCATGATTCATGATTCAATTCATGAGTCATAATTCATTTCATGATTCATGATTCAATTCATAATTTATGATTCATGATTCAATTCATGATTTATGATTCATGATTCAATTCATGATTCACGATTCATGAATCATGATTCAATTCATGATTCATGATTCAATTCATGATTCATGATTCAATTCATGATTCATGAGTCATGATTCGATTCATGATTCATGATTTAATTCACTATTCATGATTCATGATTCATTATTCGATTCCTGATTCAATTCATGATTCATGATTCAATTCATGATTTAATTTATGATTTATGATTCATGATTCAATTCATGATTCATGATTCATGATTCAATTCATGATTCATGATTTAATTCATGATTAATGATTCAATTCATGATTCATGATTCGATTCATGAATCATGATTAGATTCATGGTTCATGATTCATGATCCAATTCATGATTCATGATTTATGATTTAATTCATGATTCATGATTCAATTCATGATTCATGATTCAATTCATGATTCATTTTAATATTCATGATTCATAATTCAATTCATGATTCTTGATTCAATTTATGATTCAATTCATGATTCATGATTCATGATTCAATTTATGATTTATGATTCATGATTCAATTCATGATTTATTATTCATGATTCATTTTATGATTCATGATTCATGATTCAATTCATGATTCATGATTCTTGATTCATGATTCATGATTCAATTTATAATTCATGATTCAAGATTTGATTTATTATTTATGATTCTTGATTCAATTCATGATTCATGATTCATGATTGGACTCATGATTCATTATTCAAATCATGATTCATGATTCAATTCATGAGTCATTATTCATTTCATGATTCATGATTCAATTCATAATTTATGATTCATGATTCAATTCATGATTTATGATTCATGATTCAATTCATGATTCATGATTCATGAATCATGATTCAATTCATGATTCATGATTCAATTCATGATTCATGATTCAATTAATGATTCATGAGTCATGATTCGATTCATGATTCATGATTTAATTCACTATTCATGATTCATGATTCGATTCATGATTCATTATTCGATTCCTGATTCAATTCATGATTCATGATTCAATTCATGATTTAATTTATGATTTATGATTCATGATTCAATTCATGATTCATGATTCATGATTCAATTCATTATTCATGATTTAATTCATGATTAATGATTCAATTTATGATTCATGATTCGAATTATGAATCATGATTAGATTCATGGTTCATGATTCATGATCCAATTCATGATTCATGATTTATGATTTAATTCATGATTCATGATTCAATTCATGATTCATGATTCAATTCATGATTCATGATTCAATTCATGATTCAATTCATGATTCATTTTAATATTCATGATTCATGATTTAATTCATGATTCTTGATTCAATTCATGATTCTTGATTCATGATTCATGATTCAATTCATGATTCATGATTCGATTTATTATTTATGATTCTTGATTCAATTCATGATTCATGATTCATGATTGGACTCATGATTCATTATTCAAATCATGATTCATGATTCAATTCATAATTTATGATTCAATTCATGATTCATGATTCATGATTCAATTTATGATTTATGATTCATGATTCAATTCATGATTCATGATTTATGATTTATGATTCAATTCATGATTCATGATTCGATTCATGTATCGATTTATGATTCATGATTCGATTCATGATTCATGATTCATGATTCAATTTATGTTTTATGATTCAATTCATGATTCATGAATCAATAAATGATTCATGATTCATGATTGATGATTGAAATCATGATTCGTGATTCATTTAATGATTCATTTCATTATTCATGATTCTTGATGTATAACATGATTCATTATTCAATTCATGATTTATGATTCGATTCATGATTCATGATTCATGATTGAATTCATGATTCATGATTCAATTCATGATTCATAATTCGATTCATGATTCATGATTTAATTCATGATTCATGATTCATGATTTAATTCAGGATTCGATTCATGATTCATGAATCATGATTCAATTCATGATTCATGATTTATGATTCAGGTTTCAATTCATGATTTATTATTCATGATTCAAATCATGATTCATGATTCTATTCATGATTCATGATTCAATTCATGATTCTTGATTCATGATTCGATTCATGATTCATGATTTATTATTCGATCCATGATTTAATTCATGATTCATGATTCGATTCATGATTCATGATTTATTATTTGATTCATGATTCAATTCATGATTCATGATTCAGTTCATGATTTATTATTCATGATTCAATTCATGATTCATGATTCATGATTCGATTCATGATTCATGATTCGATTCATGATTCATGATTCAATTCATGATTCATGATTCATGATTCGATTCATGATTCGATTCATGATTCATGATTCGATTCATGATTTACTATTCAATTCATGATTCAATTCATGATTTATTATTCATGATTCAATTCATGATTCATGATTCATGATTCAATTCATGATTTATGATTCGATTCATGATTCAATTCATGATTCATGATTCAATTCATGATTCATGATTCATGATTCGATTCATGATTCATGATTCAATTCATGATTCATGATTCATGATTCGATTCATGAATCATGATTCGATTCATGATTTATTATTTGATTCATGATTCAATTCATGATTCATGATTCAATTCATGATTCATGATTCAATTCATGATTCAATTCATAATTTATTATTCATGATTCATGATTCAATTCATGATTCAATTCATGATTCATGAATCAATTCATGATTCATGATTCAATTCATGATACATGATTCAATTCATGATTCATGATTCAATTCATGATACATGATTCGATTCATGAATCATGATTCGATTCATGATTCATGATTCATGATTCAATTCATGATTCTTGATTCAGGATTCATGATTCAATTTATGATTCATGATTCAAGATTTGATTTATTATTTATGATTCTTGATTCAATTCATGATTCATGATTCATGATTGGAA
>NW_027446789.1:0-44762 GCF_038048845.1 Mixophyes fleayi | reverse complement strand
TAGCATGAATCATGAATCGAATCATAAATCATGAATTGAATCATGAATCATGAATCATGAATTGAATCATGAATCATGAATCATGAATCAAGATTCATGAATCGAATCATAATCATGAATTGAATCATGAATCATGAATCATGAATTGTATTATGATCATGAATTGAATCATGAATCATGAATCATGAATTGAATCATGAATCATGAATCATGAATTGAATCATGAATCATGAATCATGAATTGAATCATGAATCATGAATCATGAATTGAATCATGAATCATGAATCATGAATCATGAATCGAATCATGATCATGAATCAAATCATGAATCTTGAATTGAATCATGAATCAAATCATGAATTGATCATGAATTGAATCATGAATCGAATCAGGAATCGAATCATGAATCATGAAATGAATCATGAATCGAATAATGAATCATTGATCGAATCATGAATCTTGAATTGAATCATGATCGAATCATGAATCATGAATCATGATTGAATCATGAATTGAATCATGAATCATGAAATGAATCATGAATCGAATCATGAATCATGAATCGAATCATGAATCATGAATCGAATCATGAATCTTGAATTGAATCATGAATCGAATCATGAATCAAGAATCATGAATCGAATCATGAATCATGAATTGAATCATGAATCATGAATCATGAATTGAATCATGAATTGAATAATGAATCATTAATCATGAATTAAATCATGAATCATGAATCATGAATCATGAATTGAATCATGAATCATGAATCAAATCATGAATCATGAATTGAATCATGAATCATGAATTGAATAATGAATCATAAATCATGAATTGAATCATGAATCATGAATCATGAATTGAATCATAAATCATGAATCATGAATCGAATCATGAATCATGAATCATGAATCATGAATCAGTGAATTAAATCATGATTCATGAATTGAATCATGAATCATGAATCATGAATCATGAATCGAATCATGAATCATGAATCAAGATTCATGAATCGAATCATGAATCATGATTGAATCATGATCTTGAATCATGAATCATGAATTGAATCATAATTCATGAATCAAATCATGAATTGAATCATGAATCATGAATCGAATCAGGAATCATGAATCAAATCATGAATCATGAATTGAATCATGAATCTTGAATCATGAATCATGAATTGAATCATAATTCATGAATCGAATCATGAATTGAATCATGAATCATGAATCGAATCATGAATCATGAATTGAATCATGAATCATGAATCGAATCATGAATCATGAATTGAATCATGAATTTAATCATGAATCATGAATCGAATCATGAATCATGAATTGAATCATGAAATGAATCATGATCATGAATTGAATCATGAATTGAATCATGAATCATGATTTGAATCATGAACATGAATTAAATCAGTGAATCAAGAATCATGAATTGAATCATGAATCATGAATTATGAAACATGAATTGAATCATGAATCATGAAATGAATCATCAATCATGAATCATGAATCATGAATGGAATCATGAATCATGAATTATGAAACATGAATTGAATCATGAATCATGAATCGAATCATGAATCATGATTAATGCATTGAATCATGAGTAATGAATCATAAATCATGAATTAAATCATGAATCATGAATCGGATCATAAATCATGAATCAAGATTCATGACTCGAATCATAAATTATGAATTGAATCATGAATCATAAATCATGAATCATGAATCGAATCATGAATCATGAATCGGATCATAAATCATGATCAAGAATCATGAATCGAATCATAAATTATGAATTGAATCATGAATCATAAATCATGAATCATGAATCGAATCATGAATCATTCATGAATCAAGAATCATGAATCGAATCATGAATTATGGATTGAATCATGAATCATAAATCATGAATTATGAATCGAATCAAGAATCATGAATCGAATCATGAAATATGAATTGATTCATGAATCATAAATCATGAATCATGAATCGAATCATGAATCATAAATCATGAATTATGAATTGAATCATGAATCATGAATCGAATCTTGAATCATGAATCATGAATTTAATCATGAATTGAATCATGAATCATGAATTGAATCATGAATCATGAATCATGAATCATGAATTGAATCATGAATCATAAATCGAATCATGAATCATAAATCGAATCATGAATCTTGAATTGAATCAATAATCATGAATCATGAATCATGAATTGAATCATAATTTGAATCATGAATCATGAATCATGAATTGAATCATGAATCATGAATCCAATCATGAATCATGAATCATGAATCATGAATCATGAATTGAATCATGAATTGAATTATGAATCATGAATCATGAATCGAGTCATGAATCATGAATCATGAATTTAATCATGAATCTTGAATCATGAATCATGAATTGAATCATGAATCGAATCCTGAATCATGAATCATGAATCATGAATTGAATCATGAATCATGAATCGAATCATGAATCATAAATCATGAATTATGAATTATGAATTGAATCATGAATCATGAATCGAATCTTGAATCATGAATCATGAATTTAATCATGAATTGAATCATGAATCATGAATCATGAATCATGAATCGAATCATGAATCATAAATCATGAATTATGAATTATGAATTGAATCATGAATCATGAATCGAATCTTGAGTCATGAATCATGAATTTAATCTTGAATTGAATCATGAATCATGAATCATGAATTGAATCATGAATCATGAATTGAATCATGAATCATAAATCGAATCATGAATCATAAATCGAATCATGAATCTTGAATTGAATCAATAATCATGAATCATGAATCATGAATTGAATCATAATTTGAATCATGAATCATGAATCATGAATTGAATCATGAATCATGAATCCAATCATGAATCATGAATCATGAATTGAATCATGAATTGAATTATGAATCATGAATCATGAATCGAATCATGAATCATGAATCATGAATTTAATCATGAATTGAATCATGAATCATGAATCATAAATTGAATCATGAATCATGAATCATGAATTGATTCATGAATCATGAATTTAATCATGAATTGAATCATGAATCATGAATCATAAATTGAATCATGAATCATGAATCATGAATCATGAATTGATTCATGAATCATGAATCATGAATTGAATCATGAATCATAAATCGAATCATGAATCATGAATTAAATCAGGAATCAAATCATGAATTGAATCATGAATCATGAATTGAATCATGAATCATGAATTAAATCATGAATCATGAATCATGAATTGAATCATGAATCATGAATTATGAATCATGAATTGAATCATGAATCATGAATCATGAATTGAATCATGAATCATGAATCATGAATTGAATTATGAATTGAATCATGAATCATGAATTTAATCATGAATCTTGAATCATGAATCATGAATTGAATCATGAATCGAATCCTGAATCATGAATCATAAATCATGAATTGAATCATGAATCATAAATCGAATCATGAATCATAAATCGAATCATGAATCTTGAATTGAATCAATAATCATGAATCATGAATCATGAATTGAATCATAATTTGAATCATGAATCATGAATCATGAATTGAATCATGAATCATGAATCCAATCATGAATCATGAATCATGAATTGAATCATGAATTGAATTATGAATCATGAATCATGAATCGAATCATGAATCATGAATCATGAATTTAATCATGAATTGAATCATGAATCATGAATCATAAATTGAATCATGAATCATGAATCATGAATTGATTCATGAATCATGAATTTAATCATGAATTGAATCATGAATCATGAATCATAAATTGAATCATGAATCATGAATCATGAATCATGAATTGATTCATGAATCATGAATCATGAATTGAATCATGAATCATAAATCGAATCATGAATCATGAATTAAATCAGGAATCAAATCATGAATTGAATCATGAATCATGAATTGAATCATGAATCATGAATTAAATCATGAATCATGAATCATGAATTGAATCATGAATCATGAATTATGAATCATGAATTGAATCATGAATCATGAATCATGAATTGAATCATGAATCATGAATCATGAATTGAATTATGAATTGAATCATGAATCATGAATTTAATCATGAATCTTGAATCATGAATCATGAATTGAATCATGAATCGAATCCTGAATCATGAATCATAAATCATGAATTGAATCATGAATCATGAATCGAATCATGAATCATAAATCATGAATTATGAATTATGAATTGAATCATGAATCATGAATCGAATCTTGAATCATGAATCATGAATTTAATCATGAATTGAATCATGAATCATGAATCATGAATCATGAATCGAATCATGAATCATAAATCATGAATTATGAATTATGAATTGAATCATGAATCATGAATCGAATCTTGAATCTTGAATCATGAATTTAATCATGAATTGAATCATGAATCATGAATCATGAATTGAATCATGAATCATGAATCATGAATCATGAATTGAATCATGAATCATAAATCGAATCATGAATCATAAATCGAATCATGAATCTTGAATTGAATCAATAATCATGAATCATGAATCATGAATTGAATCATAATTTGAATCATGAATCATGAATCATGAATTGAATCATGAATCATGAATCCAATCATGAATCATGAATCATGAATTGAATCATGAATTGAATTATGAATCATGAATCATGAATCGAATCATGAATCATGAATCATGAATTTAATCATGAATTGAATCATGAATCATGAATCATAAATTGAATCATGAATCATGAATCATGAATTGATTCATGAATCATGAATTTAATCATGAATTGAATCATGAATCATGAATCATAAATTGAATCATGAATCATGAATCATGAATCATGAATCATAAATTGAATCATGAATCATGAATCATGAATCATGAATTGATTCATGAATCATGAATCATGAATTGAATCATGAATCATGAATTGAATCATGAATCATGAATTAAATCAGGAATCAAATCATGAATTGAATCATGAATCATGAATTGAATCATGAATCATGAATTAAATCATGAATCATGAATCATGAATTGAATCATGAATCATGAATTATGAATCATGAATTGAATCATGAATCATGAATCATGAATTGAATCATGAATCATGAATCATGAATTGAATTATGAATTGAATCATGAATCATGAATCATGAATTGAAGCATGAATCATGAATCATGAATCGAATCATAAATCATGAATTGAATCATGAATCATGAATCATGAATTGTATTATGAATCATGAATTGAATCATGAATCATGAATTGAATCATGAATCATGAATCATGAATCGAATCATGAATCATGAATCAAGATTCATGAATCGAATCATGAATCATGAATTGAATCATGAATCTTGAATCATGAATCATGAATTGAATCATGAATCGAATCCTGAATCATGAATCATGAATTATGAATTGAATCATGAATCATGAATCATGAATTGAATCATGAATCATAAATCGAATCATGAATCATGAATTTAATCATGAATTGAATCATGAATCATGAATCGAATCATGAATCATGAATTGAATCAAGAAAAGAATCATGAATCATGAATTGAATCATGAATTGAATCATGAATCATGAATCATGAATTGAATCATGAATCATGAATCATGAATCATGAATTGAATCATGAATCAAGAATCATAAATCGAATCATGAATTGAATCATGAATCATGAATGGAATCATGAATCATGAATTATAAAACATGAATTGAATCATGAATCATGGATCGAATCATGAATCATGATTAATGCATTGAATCATGAGTAATGAATCATAAATCATGAATTAAATCATGAATCATGAATCGGATCATAAATCATGAATCAAGAATAATGAATCGAATCATGAATTATGAATTGAATCATGAATCATAAATCATGAATAATAAATCAAATCATGAATCGCATCATAAATTAAGAATCAAGAATCATGAATCGAATCATGAATTATGAATTGAATGATGAATCATAAATCATGAATTATGAATTATGAATTGAATCACGAATCATGAATCGAATCTTGAATCATGAATCATGAATTGAATCATGAATTGAATCATGAATCATGAATTGAATCATGAATCATGAATCATGAATTGAATCATGAATCATGAATCATGAATCATGAATCATGAATCATGAATTGAATCATGAATCATAAATCGAATCATGAATCTTGAATTGAATCATGAATTGAATCATTAATCATGAATCATGAATCATGAATTGAATCATAATTTGAATCATGAATCATGAATTGAATCATGAATCATGAATCCAATCATGAATCATGAATCATGAATTGAATCATGAATTGAATCATGAATCATGAATCATAAATTGAATCATGAATCATGAATCATGAATCATGAATTGATTCATGAATCATGAATCATGAATTGAATCATGAATCATAAATCGAATCATGAATCATGAATTAAATCAGGAATCAAATCATGAATTGAATCATGAATCATGAATTGAATCATGAATCATGAATTAAATCATGAATCATGAATCATAAATTGAATGATGAATCATGAATTATGAATCATGAATTGAATCATGAATCATGAATCATGAATTGAATCATGAATCATGAATCATGAATTGAATTATGAATTGAATCATGAATCATGAATTGAAGCATGAATCATGAATCATGAATTGAATTATGAATCATGAATTGAATTATGAATCATGAATTGAATCATGAATCATGAATTGAATCATGAATGATAAATCGAATCATGAATCATGAATTTAATCATGAATTGAATCATGAATCATGAATCGAATCATGAATCATGAATTGAATCAAGAAAAGAATCATGAATCATGAATTGAATCATGAATTGAATCATGAATCTTGAATCATGAATTGAATCATGAATCATGAATCATGAATTGAATCATGAATCATGAATTGAATCATGAATCATGAATTGAATCATGAATTGAATCATGAATCTTGAATCATGAATTGAATCATGAATCATGAATCATGAATTGAATCATGAATCATGAATTGAATCATGAATCAAGAATCATAAATCGAATCATGAATTGAATCATGAATCATGAATTGAATCATGAATCATGAATTGAATCATCAATCATGAATCATGAATTGAATCATGAATCATGAATTAAGAATTGAATCTTGAATCATGAATCATGAATCGAATCATGAATCATGAATCAAGAATCATGAATCAAATCATGAATCATGAATTGAATCATGAATCATAAATTGAATCATGAATCATGAATCATGACTCGAATCATGAATTGAATCATGAATCTTGAATTGAATCATGAATTAAATCATGATTCATGAATTGAATCATGAATCATGAATCGAATCATGAATCATGAATCAAGATTCATGAATCGAATCATGAATCATGAATTGAATCATGAATCTTGAATCATGAATCATGAATTGAATCATAATTCATGAATCAAATCATGAATTGAATCATGAATCATGAATCGAATCATGAATCATGAATCGAATCATGAATCATGAATTCAATCATGAATCTTGAATCATGAATCATGAATTGAATCATAATTCATGAATCGAATCATGAATTGAATCATGAATCATGAATCAAATTATGAATAATGAATTGAATCCTGAATTTAATCATGAATCATGAATCAAATCATGAATCTTGAATCGAATCATGAATCATGAATTGAATCATGAAATGAATCATGAATCATGAATTGAATCATGAATTGAATCATGAATCATGAATTGAATCATAAATCATGAATTAAATCATGAATCAAGAATCATGAATTGAATCATGAATCATTAATTATGAAACATGAATTGAATCATGAATCATGAAATGAATCATCAATCATGAATCAAGATTCATGAATCGAATCATGAATCATGAATTGAATCATGAATCTTGAATCATGAATCTTGAATCATGAATCATGAATTGAATCATAATTCATGAATCAAATCATGAATTGAATCATGAATCATGAATCGAATCATGAATCATGAATCGAATCATGAATCATGAAATCAATCATGAATCTTGAATCATGAATCATGAATTGAATCACAATTCATGAATCGAATCATGAATTGAATCATGAATCATGAATCGAATCATGAATCATGAATTGAATCATGAATTAATCATGAATCATGAATCGAATCATGAATCATGAATTGAATCAAGAAAAGAATCATGAATCATGAATTGAATCATGAATTTAATCATGAATCATGAATCATGAATTGAATCATGAATCATGAATCATGAATTGAATCATGAATCAAGAATCATAAATCGAATCATGAATTGAATCATGAATCATGAATGGAATCATGAATCATGAATTATGAAACATGAATTGAATCATGAATCATGAATCGAATCATGAATCATGATTAATGCATTGAATCATGAGTAATGAATCATAAATCATGAATTAAATCATGAATCATGAATCGGATCATAAATCATGAATCAAGAATAATGAATCAAATCATGAATTATGAATCGAATCATGAATCATGATTAATGCATTGAATCATGAGTAATGAATCATAAATCATGAATTAAATCATGAATCATGAATCGGATCATAAATCATGAATAATGAATCGAATCATGAATTATGAATTCAATCATGAATCATAAATCATGAATCATGAATCGAATCATGAATCATGAATCGCATCATAAATAAAGAATCAAGAATCATGAATCGAATCATGAATTATGAATTGAATCATGAATCTTGAATCGAATCATGAATCATGAATTGAATCATGAAATGAATCATGAATCATGAATTGAATCATGAATTGAATCATGAATCATAAATCGAATCATGAATCATGAATTTAATCATGAATTGAATCATGAATCATGAATCGAATCATGAATCATGAATTGAATCATGAATCATGAATCATGAATTGAATCATGAATCAAGAATCATAAATCGAATCATGAATTGAATCATGAATCATGAATTGAATCATGAATTGAATCATGAATCATGAATCATGAATTGAATCATGAATCATGAATCATGAATTGAATCATGAATCAAGAATCATGAATCATGAATCGAATCATGAATCATAAATCATGAATTATGAATTATGAATTGAATCATGAATCATGAATCGAATCTTGAGTCATGAATCATGAATTTAATCTTGAATTGAATCATGAATCATGAATCATGAATTGAATCATGAATCATGAATTGAATCATGAATCATAAATCGAATCATGAATCATAAATCGAATCATGAATCTTGAATTGAATCAATAATCATGAATCATGAATCATGAATTGAATCATAATTTGAATCATGAATCATGAATCATGAATTGAATCATGAATCATGAATCCAATCATGAATCATGAATCATGAATTGAATCATGAATTGAATTATGAATCATGAATCATGAATCGAATCATGAATCATGAATCATGAATTTAATCATGAATTGAATCATGAATCATGAATCATAAATTGAATCATGAATCATGAATCATGAATTGATTCATGAATCATGAATTTAATCATGAATTGAATCATGAATCATGAATCATAAATTGAATCATGAATCATGAATCATGAATCATGAATTGATTCATGAATCATGAATCATGAATTGAATCATGAATCATAAATCGAATCATGAATCATGAATTAAATCAGGAATCAAATCATGAATTGAATCATGAATCATGAATTGAATCATGAATCATGAATTAAATCATGAATCATGAATCATGAATTGAATCATGAATCATGAATTATGAATCATGAATTGAATCATGAATCATGAATCATGAATTGAATCATGAATCATGAATCATGAATTGAATTATGAATTGAATCATGAATCATGAATTTAATCATGAATCTTGAATCATGAATCATGAATTGAATCATGAATCGAATCCTGAATCATGAATCATAAATCATGAATTGAATCATGAATCATAAATCGAATCATGAATCATAAATCGAATCATGAATCTTGAATTGAATCAATAATCATGAATCATGAATCATGAATTGAATCATAATTTGAATCATGAATCATGAATCATGAATTGAATCATGAATCATGAATCCAATCATGAATCATGAATCATGAATTGAATCATGAATTGAATTATGAATCATGAATCATGAATCGAATCATGAATCATGAATCATGAATTTAATCATGAATTGAATCATGAATCATGAATCATAAATTGAATCATGAATCATGAATCATGAATTGATTCATGAATCATGAATTTAATCATGAATTGAATCATGAATCATGAATCATAAATTGAATCATGAATCATGAATCATGAATCATGAATTGATTCATGAATCATGAATCATGAATTGAATCATGAATCATAAATCGAATCATGAATCATGAATTAAATCAGGAATCAAATCATGAATTGAATCATGAATCATGAATTGAATCATGAATCATGAATTAAATCATGAATCATGAATCATGAATTGAATCATGAATCATGAATTATGAATCATGAATTGAATCATGAATCATGAATCATGAATTGAATCATGAATCATGAATCATGAATTGAATTATGAATTGAATCATGAATCATGAATTTAATCATGAATCTTGAATCATGAATCATGAATTGAATCATGAATCGAATCCTGAATCATGAATCATAAATCATGAATTGAATCATGAATCATGAATCGAATCATGAATCATAAATCATGAATTATGAATTATGAATTGAATCATGAATCATGAATCGAATCTTGAATCATGAATCATGAATTTAATCATGAATTGAATCATGAATCATGAATCATGAATCATGAATCGAATCATGAATCATAAATCATGAATTATGAATTATGAATTGAATCATGAATCATGAATCGAATCTTGAATCTTGAATCATGAATTTAATCATGAATTGAATCATGAATCATGAATCATGAATTGAATCATGAATCATGAATCATGAATCATGAATTGAATCATGAATCATAAATCGAATCATGAATCATAAATCGAATCATGAATCTTGAATTGAATCAATAATCATGAATCATGAATCATGAATTGAATCATAATTTGAATCATGAATCATGAATCATGAATTGAATCATGAATCATGAATCCAATCATGAATCATGAATCATGAATTGAATCATGAATTGAATTATGAATCATGAATCATGAATCGAATCATGAATCATGAATCATGAATTTAATCATGAATTGAATCATGAATCATGAATCATAAATTGAATCATGAATCATGAATCATGAATTGATTCATGAATCATGAATTTAATCATGAATTGAATCATGAATCATGAATCATAAATTGAATCATGAATCATGAATCATGAATCATGAATCATAAATTGAATCATGAATCATGAATCATGAATCATGAATTGATTCATGAATCATGAATCATGAATTGAATCATGAATCATGAATTGAATCATGAATCATGAATTAAATCAGGAATCAAATCATGAATTGAATCATGAATCATGAATTGAATCATGAATCATGAATTAAATCATGAATCATGAATCATGAATTGAATCATGAATCATGAATTATGAATCATGAATTGAATCATGAATCATGAATCATGAATTGAATCATGAATCATGAATCATGAATTGAATTATGAATTGAATCATGAATCATGAATCATGAATTGAAGCATGAATCATGAATCATGAATCGAATCATAAATCATGAATTGAATCATGAATCATGAATCATGAATTGTATTATGAATCATGAATTGAATCATGAATCATGAATTGAATCATGAATCATGAATCATGAATCGAATCATGAATCATGAATCAAGATTCATGAATCGAATCATGAATCATGAATTGAATCATGAATCTTGAATCATGAATCATGAATTGAATCATGAATCGAATCCTGAATCATGAATCATGAATTATGAATTGAATCATGAATCATGAATCATGAATTGAATCATGAATCATAAATCGAATCATGAATCATGAATTTAATCATGAATTGAATCATGAATCATGAATCGAATCATGAATCATGAATTGAATCAAGAAAAGAATCATGAATCATGAATTGAATCATGAATTGAATCATGAATCATGAATCATGAATTGAATCATGAATCATGAATCATGAATCATGAATTGAATCATGAATCAAGAATCATAAATCGAATCATGAATTGAATCATGAATCATGAATGGAATCATGAATCATGAATTATAAAACATGAATTGAATCATGAATCATGGATCGAATCATGAATCATGATTAATGCATTGAATCATGAGTAATGAATCATAAATCATGAATTAAATCATGAATCATGAATCGGATCATAAATCATGAATCAAGAATAATGAATCGAATCATGAATTATGAATTGAATCATGAATCATAAATCATGAATAATAAATCAAATCATGAATCGCATCATAAATTAAGAATCAAGAATCATGAATCGAATCATGAATTATGAATTGAATGATGAATCATAAATCATGAATTATGAATTATGAATTGAATCACGAATCATGAATCGAATCTTGAATCATGAATCATGAATTGAATCATGAATTGAATCATGAATCATGAATTGAATCATGAATCATGAATCATGAATTGAATCATGAATCATGAATCATGAATTGAATCATGAATCATGAATCATGAATCATGAATTGAATCATGAATCATAAATCGAATCATGAATCTTGAATTGAATCATGAATTGAATCATTAATCATGAATCATGAATCATGAATTGAATCATAATTTGAATCATGAATCATGAATTGAATCATGAATCATGAATCCAATCATGAATCATGAATCATGAATTGAATCATGAATCATGAATCATAAATTGAATCATGAATCATGAATCATGAATCATGAATTGATTCATGAATCATGAATCATGAATTGAATCATGAATCATAAATCGAATCATGAATCATGAATTAAATCAGGAATCAAATCATGAATTGAATCATGAATCATGAATTGAATCATGAATCATGAATTAAGAATTGAATCTTGAATCATGAATCATGAATCGAATCATGAATCATGAATCAAGAATCATGAATCAAATCATGAATCATGAATTGAATCATGAATCATAAATTGAATCATGAATCATGAATCATGACTCGAATCATGAATTGAATCATGAATCTTGAATTGAATCATGAATTAAATCATGATTCATGAATTGAATCATGAATCATGAATCGAATCATGAATCATGAATCAAGATTCATGAATCGAATCATGAATCATGAATTGAATCATGAATCTTGAATCATGAATCATGAATTGAATCATAATTCATGAATCAAATCATGAATTGAATCATGAATCATGAATCGAATCATGAATCATGAATCGAATCATGAATCATGAATTCAATCATGAATCTTGAATCATGAATCATGAATTGAATCATAATTCATGAATCGAATCATGAATTGAATCATGAATCATGAATCAAATTATGAATAATGAATTGAATCCTGAATTTAATCATGAATCATGAATCAAATCATGAATCTTGAATCGAATCATGAATCATGAATTGAATCATGAAATGAATCATGAATCATGAATTGAATCATGAATTGAATCATGAATCATGAATTGAATCATAAATCATGAATTAAATCATGAATCAAGAATCATGAATTGAATCATGAATCATTAATTATGAAACATGAATTGAATCATGAATCATGAAATGAATCATCAATCATGAATCAAGATTCATGAATCGAATCATGAATCATGAATTGAATCATGAATCTTGAATCATGAATCTTGAATCATGAATCATGAATTGAATCATAATTCATGAATCAAATCATGAATTGAATCATGAATCATGAATCGAATCATGAATCATGAATCGAATCATGAATCATGAAATCAATCATGAATCTTGAATCATGAATCATGAATTGAATCACAATTCATGAATCGAATCATGAATTGAATCATGAATCATGAATCGAATCATGAATCATGAATTGAATCATGAATTAATCATGAATCATGAATCGAATCATGAATCATGAATTGAATCAAGAAAAGAATCATGAATCATGAATTGAATCATGAATTTAATCATGAATCATGAATCATGAATTGAATCATGAATCATGAATCATGAATTGAATCATGAATCAAGAATCATAAATCGAATCATGAATTGAATCATGAATCATGAATGGAATCATGAATCATGAATTATGAAACATGAATTGAATCATGAATCATGAATCGAATCATGAATCATGATTAATGCATTGAATCATGAGTAATGAATCATAAATCATGAATTAAATCATGAATCATGAATCGGATCATAAATCATGAATCAAGAATAATGAATCAAATCATGAATTATGAATCGAATCATGAATCATGATTAATGCATTGAATCATGAGTAATGAATCATAAATCATGAATTAAATCATGAATCATGAATCGGATCATAAATCATGAATAATGAATCGAATCATGAATTATGAATTCAATCATGAATCATAAATCATGAATCATGAATCGAATCATGAATCATGAATCGCATCATAAATAAAGAATCAAGAATCATGAATCGAATCATGAATTATGAATTGAATCATGAATCTTGAATCGAATCATGAATCATGAATTGAATCATGAAATGAATCATGAATCATGAATTGAATCATGAATTGAATCATGAATCATAAATCGAATCATGAATCATGAATTTAATCATGAATTGAATCATGAATCATGAATCGAATCATGAATCATGAATTGAATCATGAATCATGAATCATGAATTGAATCATGAATCAAGAATCATAAATCGAATCATGAATTGAATCATGAATCATGAATTGAATCATGAATTGAATCATGAATCATGAATCATGAATTGAATCATGAATCATGAATCATGAATTGAATCATGAATCAAGAATCATAAATCGAATCATGAATTGAATCATGAATCATGAATGGAATCATGAATCATGAATTATGAAACATGAATTGAATCATGAATCATGAATCGAATCATGAATCATGATTAATGCATTTAATCATGAGTATTGAATCATAAATCATGAATTAAATCATGAATCATGAATCGGATCATAAATCATGAATCAAGAATAATGAATCGAATCATGAATTATGAATCGAATCATGAATCATGATTAATGCATTGAATCATGAGTAATGAATCATAAATCATGAATTAAATCATGAATCATGAATCGGATCATAAATCATGAATAATGAATCGAATCATGAATTATGAATTGAATCATGAATCATAAATCATGAATCATTAATCGAATCATGAATCATGAATCGCATCATAAATAAAGAATCAAGAATCATGAATCGAATCATGAATTATGAATTGAATCATGAATCATAAATCATGAATCATGAATCATAAATCATGAATTATGAATTATGAATTGAATCACGAATCATGAATCGAATCTTGAATCATGAATCATGAATTGAATCATGAATTGAATCATGAATCATGAATCATGAATTGATTCATGAATCATGAATCATGAATTGAATCATTAATCATAAATTGATTCATGAATCATGAATTGAATCATGAATTGAATCATGAATTGAATCATGAATTGAATCATGAATTGAATCATGAATCATTAATCATGAATTAAATCATAAATCATGAATCATGAATCATGAATCATGAATTGAATCATGAATCATGAATCATGAATCGAATCATAAATCATGAATTGAATCATGAATTGAATCATGAATCTTGAATCATGAATCATGAATTGAATCATGAATCATGAATCGAATCATGAATCATGAATCATGAATCAAGAATCATGAATTGAATCATGAAACATGAATCATGAATTGAATCATGAATCATGAATCGAATCATGAATCATGAATTGAATCATGAATTGAATCATGAATCATGAATCGAATCATGAATCATAAATCATGAATCATGAATTGAATCATGAAACATGAATCATGAATTGAATCATGAATCATGAATCGAATCATGAATCATGAATTGAATCATGAATTGAATCATGAATCATGAATTAAATCATGAATTGAATCATGAATTGAATCGTGAATTGAATCACTAATCATGAATTATGAATCGAATCATGAATCATGAATCATGAATTGAATCATGAATCAAGAATCATAAATCAAATCATGAATCATGAAATGAATCAGGAATCGAATCATGAATTGAATCATGAATTGAATCATGAATCATGAATTAAATCATGAATCATGAATTGAATCATCAATCATGAAGCATGAATCATGAATTGAATCATGAATCATGAATTATGAATTGAATCTTGAATCATGAATCATGAATTGAATCATGAATCATGAATCATGAATTGAATCTTGAATCATGAATCATGAATTGAATCATGAATCATGAATTGAATCATGAATCATGAATTGAATCATGAATCATGAATCATGAATTGAATCATGAATCATGAAGCATGAATCGAATCATGAATCATAAATCGAATCATGAATCGAATCATGAATTGAATCATGAATCATTTATTGAATCATGAATCATAAATCATGAATCATGAATTGAATCATTAATAAAGAATCATAATTTGAATCATGAATCGAATCATAAATCATGAATCATGAATCATGAATTGAATCATGAATCATGAATCATGAATCATGAATTGAATCATGAATCATGAATCAAGAATCATGAATCGAATCATGAATCATGAATTGAATCATGAATAATGAATCATTAATTGAATCATGAATCATGAATCATGAATTATCAATCATGAATTGAATTATGAATCATGGATCGAATCATGAATCGTGAATTGAATCAGAATTGAATCATTAATCATGAATCATGAATTGAATCATAATTTGAATCATGAATCATGAATTGAATCATGAATCATGAATCATGAATTGAATTTATGAATCATGAATCATAAATCGAATCATGAATCATGAATTGAATCAGGAATCGAATCATGAATCATGAATTGAATCATGAATCATAAATCATGAATCATGAATTGAATCATGAATCATGAATTGAATCATGAATCATGAATCAAGAATCATGAATCGAATCATGAATCATGAATTAAATCATGAATAATGAATCATGAATTGAATCATGAATCATGAATTATAATTCCTGAATTGAATCATGAATCATGAATTATGAATTGAATCATGAATTGAATCATAAATCATGAATTGATTCATGAATCATGAATCATGAATTGAATCATGAATCATAAATTGATTCATGAATCATGAATTGAGTCATGAATTGAATCATAAATTGAATCATGAATTGAATCATGAATCATTAATCATGAATTAAATCATAAATCATGAATCATGAATCATGAATCATGAATCGAATCATAAATCATGAATTGAATCATGAATCATGAATCATGAATCATGAATCATGAATTGAATCATGAATCATGAATTGAATCATGAATCATGAATCATGAATTGAATCATGAATCATGAATCATGAATCGAATCATGAATCATGAATCGAGATTCATGAATCAAATCATGAAACATGAATTGAATCATGAATCTTGAATCATGAATCATGAATTGAATCATGAATCATGAATCATGAATTGAATCATGAATCATGAATCAAGAATCATGAATCGAATCATGAATCATGAATTGAATCATGAATAATGAATCATTAATTGAATCATGAATCATGAATCATGAATTATCAATCATGAATTGAATTATGAATCATGGATCGAATCATGAATCGTGAATTGAATCAGAATTGAATCATTAATCATGAATCATGAATTGAATCATAATTTGAATCATGAATCGAATCATAAATCATGAATCATGAATCATGAATTGAATCATGAATCATGAATCATGAATTGAATCATGAATCATGAATCAAGAATCATGAATCGAATCATGAATCATGAATTGAATCATGAATAATGAATCATTAATTGAATCATGAATCATGAATCATGAATTATCAATCATGAATTGAATTATGAATCATGGATCGAATCATGAATCGTGAATTGAATCAGAATTGAATCATTAATCATGAATCATGAATTGAATCATAATTTGAATCATGAATCATGAATTGAATCATGAATCATGAATCATGAATTGAATTTATGAATCATGAATCATAAATCGAATCATGAATCATGAATTGAATCAGGAATCGAATCATGAATCATGAATTGAATCATGAATCATAAATCATGAATCATGAATTGAATCATGAATCATGAATTCAATCATGAATCATGAATCAAGAATCATGAATCGAATCATGAATCATGAATTAAATCATGAATAATGAATCATGAATTGAATCATGAATCATGAATTATAATTCCTGAATTGAATCATGAATCATGAATTATGAATTGAATCATGAATTGAATCATGAATCATGAATTGATTCATGAATCATGAATCATGAATTGAATCATGAATCATAAATTGATTCATGAATCATGAATTGAGTCATGAATTGAATCATAAATTGAATCATGAATTGAATCATGAATCATTAATCATGAATTAAATCATAAATCATGAATCATGAATCATGAATCATGAATCGAATCATAAATCATGAATTGAATCATGAATCATGAATCATGAATCATGAATCATGAATTGAATCATGAATCATGAATTGAATCATGAATCATGAATCATGAATTGAATCATGAATCATGAATCATGAATCGAATCATGAATCATGAATCGAGATTCATGAATCAAATCATGAAACATGAATTGAATCATGAATCTTGAATCATGAATCATGAATTGAATCATGAATCATGAATCGAATCATGAATCATGAATCATGAATCAAGAATCATGAATTGAATCATGAAACATGAATCATGAATTGAATCATGAATCATGAATCGAAACATGAATCATGAATTGAATCATGAATTGAATCATGAATCATGAATCGAATCATGAATCATGAATCATGAATCATGAATCATGAATCATGAATTGAATCATGAAACATGAATCATGAATTGAATCATGAATCATGAATCAAATCATGAATCATGAATTGAATCATGAATTGAATCATGAATCATGAATTGAATCATGAATTGAATCATGAATTGAATCGTGAATTGAATCACTAATCATGAATTATGAATCGAATCATGAATCATGAATCATGAATTGAATCATGAATCAAGAATCATAAATCGAATCATGAATCATGAAATGAATCAGGAATCGAATCATGAATTGAATCATGAATTGAATCATGAATCATGAATTAAATCATGAATCATGAATTGAATCATCAATCATGAAGCATGAATCATGAATTGAATCATGAATCATGAACTATGATTTGAATCTTGAATCATAAATTATGAATCGAATCATGAATCATGAATCAAGAATCATGATTCGAATCATGAATCATGAATTGAATCATGAATCATGAATTGAATCATGAATCATGAATCATGAATCGAATCATGAATCATGAATCGAATCATGAATCTTGAATTGAATCATAATTTGAATCATGAATCTTGAATTGAATCATGAATCATGAATTGAACTTATGAATCATTTATTGAATCATGAATCATAAATCATGAATCATGAATTGAATCATTAATAAAGAATCATGAATTGAATCATGAATCGAATCATGAATCATGAATCATGAATCATAAATTGATTCATGAATCATGAATTGAATCATGAATTGAATCATGAATTGAATCATGAATCATAAATCATGAATTGAATCATGAATCATGAATCATGAATTGAAACATGAATCATGAATTGAATAATGAATCATGAATCATGAATTGAATCATGAATCATGAATCGAATCATGAATCAAGATTCATGAATCGAATCATGAATCATGAATTGAATTATGAATCTTGAATCATGAATCATGAATTGAATCATGAATCATGAATCGAATCATGAATCATGAATCATGAATCAAGAATCATGAATTGAATCATGAAACATGAATCATGAATTGAATCATGAATCATGAATCGAATCATGAATCATGAATTGAATCATGAATTGAATCATGAATCATGAATCGAATCATGAATCATGAATCATGAATCATGAATCATGAATCATGAATTGAATCATGAATTGAATCATGAATCATTAATCATGAATTAAATCATAAATCATGAATCATGAATCATGAATCATGAATCGAATCATAAATCATGAATTGAATCATGAATCATGAATCATGAATTGAATCATGAATCATGAATTGAATCATGAATCATGAATCATGAATTGAATCATGAATCATGAATCATGAATTGAAACATGAATCATGAATTGAATCATGAATCATGAATCATGAATCGAGATTCATGAATCAAATCATGAAACATGAATTGAATCATGAATCTTGAATCATGAATCATGAATTGAATCATGAATCATGAATCGAATCATGAATCATGAATCATGAATCAAGAATCATGAATTGAATCATGAAACATGAATCATGAATTGAATCATGAATCATGAATCGAATCATGAATCATGAATTGAATCATGAATTGAATCATGAATCATGAATCGAATCATGAATCATGAATCATGAATCATAAATCATGAATCATGAATTGAATCATGAAACATGAATCATGAATTGAATCATGAATCATGAATCAAATCATGAATCATGAATTGAATCATGAATTGAATCATGAATCATGAATTGAATCATAAATCATGAATTGAATCTTGAAATGAATCATGAATCGAATCATAAATCATGAATTGAATCTTGAAATGAATCATGAATCATGAATTGAATCATGAATTGAATCATGAATTGAATCATTAATCATGAATCATGAATTGAATCATGAATCATGAATCATGAATTGAATCATAAATCAAGAATCATAAATAGAATCATGAATCATGAAATGAATCAGGAATCAAATAATGAATTGAATCATGAATCATTAATTGAATCATCAATCATGAATCATGAATCATGAATTGAATCATGAATCATGAATTATGAATTAAATCTTGAATCATGAATCATGAATCAAATCATGAATCATGAATCAAGAATCATGAATTGAATCATGAATCGAATCATGAATCAGGAATCAAGAATCATGAATCATGAATCATGAATTGAATCATGAATCGAATCATGAATCATGAATTGAATCAAGAATCATGAATCATGAATCATGAATCATGAATCATGAATTGAATCATGAATCATTAATCATGAATTGAATCATGAATCATGAATTGAATCATGAATCATTAATCATGAATTGAATCATGAATCATGAATCATGAATCGAATCATGAATCATGAATCGAATCATGAATCATGAATCATGAATTGAATCATGAATTGAATCATGAATCAAATCATGAATCATGAAATGAATCATGAATCGAATAATGAATCATGAATCGAATCATGAATCTTGAATTGAATCATGAATCAAATCATGAATCATGAATCATGAATCGAATCATGAATCATGAATTGAATCATGAATCATGAATCATGAATTGAATCATGAATCATGAATCATGAATTATGAATCATGAATTGAATTATGAATCATGGATCGAATCATGAATCATGAATTGAATCATGAATTGAATCAGATTGAACCATTAATCATGAATCATGAATCATGAATTGAATCATAATTTGAATCATGAATCATGAATTGAATCATGAATTAATTCATGAATTGAATCATGAATCATGAATCATGAATTGAATCATCAATCATGAAGCATGAATCATGAATTGAATCATGAATCATGAATTATGAATTGAATCATGATTCATGAATCATGAATCATGAATTGAATCATGAATCATGAATTATGAATCGAATCATGAATCATGAATCGAATCATGAATCTTGAATTGAATCATAATTTGAATCATGAATCATGAATCTTGAATTGAATCATGAATCATGAATCATGAATTGAATTTATGAATCATGAATCATAAATCGAATCATGAATCATGAATTGAATCAGGAATCGAATCATGAATTGAATCATGAATCATTTATTGAATCATGAATCATAAATCATGAATCACGAATTGAATCATTAATAAAGAATCATGAATTGAATCATGAATCAAATCATGAATCATGAATCATGAATCATGAATCATGATTTGAATCATGAATCATGAATCATGAATCATTAATCATAAATTGATTCATGAATCATAAATCGAATCATGAATCATGAATTTAATCATGAATTGAATCATGAATCATGAATCGAATCATGAATCATGAATTTAATCAAGAAAAGAATCATGAATCATGAATTGAATCATGAATTGAATCATGAATCATGAATCATGAATTGAATCATGAATCATGAATCTTGAATTGAATCATGAATCAAGAATCATAAATCGAATCATGAATCATGAAATGAATCAGGAATCGAATCATGAATTGAATCATGAATCATGAATTGAATCAAGAATCATGAATTGAATCATCAATCATGAATCATGAATTGAATCATGAATCATGAATTATGAATTGAATCTTGAATCATGAATCATGAATTGAAGCATGAATCATGAATCATGAATTGAATCATGAATCATGAATAATATCATAAATCATGAATTGAATCATGAATCATGAATCATTAATTGAATTATGAATCATGAATTAAATCATGAATCATGAATTGAATCATGAATAATGAATCATGAATCGAATCATGAATCATGAATCAAGATTCATGAATCGAATCATGAATCATGAATCAAATCATGAATCATGAATCAAGATTCATGAATCGAATCATGAATCATGAATTGAATCATGAATCTTGAATCATGAATCATGAATTGAATCATGAAACATGAATTATGAAACATGAATTGAATCATGAATCATGAATCGAATCATGAATCATGATTAATGAATTGAATCATCAGTAATGAATCATAAATCATGAATTAAATCATGAATCATGAATCGGATCATAAATCTTGAATTGAATCATGAATCATGAATCATGAATCATGAATCATGAATTGAATCATGAATCATGAATTGAATCATGAATCATGAATCATGAATTGAATCATGAATCATGAATCATGAATCGAATCATGAATCATGAATCGAGATTCATGAATCAAATCATGAAACATGAATTGAATCATGAATCTTGAATCATGAATCATGAATTGAATCATGAATCATGAATCGAATCATGAATCATGAATCATGAATCAAGAATCATGAATTGAATCATGAAACATGAATCATGAATTGAATCATGAATCATGAATCGAATCATGAATCATGAATTGAATCATGAATTGAATCATGAATCATGAATCGAATCATGAATCATGAATCATGAATCATGAATCATGAATCATGAATTGAATCATGAAACATGAATCATGAATTAAATCATGAATCAAATCATGAATCATGAATTGAATCATGAATTGAATCATGAATCATGAATTGAATCATGAATTGAATCATGAATTGAATCGTGAATTGAATCACTAATCATGAATTATGAATCGAATCATGAATCATGAATCATGAATTGAATCATGAATCAAGAATCATAAATCGAATCATGAATCATGAAATGAATCAGGAATCGAATCATGAATTGAATCATGAATTGAATCATGAATCATGAATTAAATCATGAATCATGAATTGAATCATCAATCATGAAGCATGAATCATGAATTGAATCATGAATCATGAACTATGATTTGAATCTTGAATCATAAATTATGAATCGAATCATGAATCAAGAATCATGATTCGAATCATGAATCATGAATTGAATCATGAATCATGAATTGAATCATGAATCATGAATCATGAATCGAATCATGAATCATGAATCGAATCATGAATCTTGAATTGAATCATAATTTGAATCATGAATCATGAATCTTGAATTGAATCATGAATCATGAATTGAACTTATGAATCATTTATTGAATCATGAATCATAAATCATGAATCATGAATTGAATCATTAATAAAGAATCATGAATTGAATCATGAATCGAATCATGAATCATGAATCATGAATCATAAATTGATTCATGAATCATGAATTGAATCATGAATTGAATCATGAATTGAATCATGAATCATAAATCATGAATTGAATCATGAATCATGAATCATGAATTGAAACATGAATCATGAATTGAATAATGAATCATGAATCATGAATTGAATCATGAATCATGAATCGAATCATGAATCAAGATTCATGAATCGAATCATGAATCATGAATTGAATTATGAATCTTGAATCATGAATCATGAATTGAATCATGAATCATGAATCGAATCATGAATCATGAATCATGAATCAAGAATCATGAATTGAATCATGAAACATGAATCATGAATTGAATCATGAATCATGAATCGAATCATGAATCATGAATTGAATCATGAATTGAATCATGAATCATGAATCGAATCATGAATCATGAATCATGAATCATGAATCATGAATTGAATCATGAATTGAATCATGAATCATTAATCATGAATTAAATCATAAATCATGAATCATGAATCATGAATCATGAATCGAATCATAAATCATGAATTGAATCATGAATCATGAATCATGAATTGAATCATGAATCATGAATTGAATCATGAATCATGAATCATGAATTGAATCATGAATCATGAATCATGAATCGAATCATGAATCATGAATCGAGATTCATGAATCAAATCATGAAACATGAATTGAATCATGAATCTTGAATCATGAATCATGAATTGAATCATGAATCATGAATCGAATCATGAATCATGAATCATGAATCAAGAATCATGAATTGAATCATGAAACATGAATCATGAATTGAATCATGAATCATGAATCGAATCATGAATCATGAATTGAATCATGAATTGAATCATGAATCATGAATCGAATCATGAATCATGAATCATGAATCATAAATCATGAATCATGAATTGAATCATGAAACATGAATCATGAATTGAATCATGAATCATGAATCAAATCATGAATCATGAATTGAATCATGAATTGAATCATGAATCATGAATTGAATCATAAATCATGAATTGAATCTTGAAATGAATCATGAATCATGAATCGAATCATAAATCATGAATTGAATCTTGAAATGAATCATGAATCATGAATTGAATCATGAATTGAATCATGAATTGAATCATTAATCATGAATCATGAATTGAATCATGAATCATGAATCATGAATTGAATCATAAATCAAGAATCATGAATCATGAAATGAATCAGGAATCAAATAATGAATTGAATCATGAATCATTAATTGAATCATCAATCATGAATCATGAATCATGAATTGAATCATGAATCATGAATTATGAATTAAATCTTGAATCATGAATCATGAATCAAATCATGAATCATGAATCAAGAATCATGAATTGAATCATGAATCGAATCATGAATCATGAATCAAGAATCATGAATCATGAATCATGAATTGAATCATGAATCGAATCATGAATCATGAATTGAATCAAGAATCATGAATCATGAATCATGAATTGAATCATGAATCATTAATCATGAATTGAATCATGAATCATGAATTGAATCATGAATCATTAATCATGAATTGAATCATGAATCATGAATCATGAATCGAATCATGAATCATGAATCGAATCATGAATCATGAATCATGAATTGAATCATGAATTGAATCATGAATCAAATCATGAATCATGAAATGAATCATGAATCGAATAATGAATCATGAATCGAATCATGAATCTTGAATTGAATCATGAATCAAATCATGAATCATGAATCATGAATCGAATCATGAATCATGAATTGAATCATGAATCATGAATCATGAATTGAATCATGAATCATGAATCATGAATTATGAATCATGAATTGAATTATGAATCATGGATCGAATCATGAATCATGAATTGAATCATGAATTGAATCAGATTGAACCATTAATCATGAATCATGAATCATGAATTGAATCATAATTTGAATCATGAATCATGAATTGAATCATGAATTAATTCATGAATTGAATCATGAATCATGAATCATGAATTGAATCATCAATCATGAAGCATGAATCATGAATTGAATCATGAATCATGAATTATGAATTGAATCATGAATCATGAATCGAATCATGAATCTTGAATTGAATCATAATTTGAATCATGAATCATGAATCTTGAATTGAATCATGAATCATGAATTGAACTTATGAATCATTTATTGAATCATGAATCATAAATCATGAATCATGAATTGAATCATTAATAAAGAATCATGAATTGAATCATGAATCGAATCATGAATCATGAATCATGAATCATAAATTGATTCATGAATCATGAATTGAATCATGAATTGAATCATGAATTGAATCATGAATCATAAATCATGAATTGAATCATGAATCATAAATCATGAATTGAATCATGAATCATGAATCATGAATTGAAACATGAATCATGAATTGAATAATGAATCATGAATCATGAATTGAATCATGAATCATGAATCGAATCATGAATCAAGATTCATGAATCGAATCATGAATCATGAATTGAATTATGAATCTTGAATCATGAATCATGAATTGAATCATGAATCATGAATCGAATCATGAATCATGAATCATGAATCAAGAATCATGAATTGAATCATGAAACATGAATCATGAATTGAATCATGAATCATGAATCGAATCATGAATCATGAATTGAATCATGAATTGAATCATGAATCATGAATCGAATCATGAATCATGAATCATGAATCATGAATCATGAATTGAATCATGAATTGAATCATGAATCATTAATCATGAATTAAATCATAAATCATGAATCATGAATCATGAATCATGAATCGAATCATAAATCATGAATTGAATCATGAATCATGAATCATGAATTGAATCATGAATCATGAATTGAATCATGAATCATGAATCATGAATTGAATCATGAATCATGAATCATGAATCGAATCATGAATCATGAATCGAGATTCATGAATCAAATCATGAAACATGAATTGAATCATGAATCTTGAATCATGAATCATGAATTGAATCATGAAACATGAATCATGAATTGAATCATGAATCATGAATCGAATCATGAATCATGAATTGAATCATGAATTGAATCATGAATCATGAATCGAATCATGAATCATGAATCATGAATCATAAATCATGAATCATGAATTGAATCATGAAACATGAATCATGAATTGAATCATGAATCATGAATCAAATCATGAATCATGAATTGAATCATGAATTGAATCATGAATCATGAATTGAATCATAAATCATGAATTGAATCTTGAAATGAATCATGAATCATGAATCGAATCATAAATCATGAATTGAATCTTGAAATGAATCATGAATCATGAATTGAATCATGAATTGAATCATGAATTGAATCATTAATCATGAAACATGAATTGAATCATGAATCATGAATCATGAATTGAATCATAAATCAAGAATCATAAATAGAATCATGAATCATGAAATGAATCAGGAATCAAATAATGAATTGAATCATGAATCATTAATTGAATCATCAATCATGAATCATGAATCATGAATTGAATCATGAATCATGAATTATGAATTAAATCTTGAATCATGAATCATGAATCAAATCATGAATCATGAATCAAGAATCATGAATTGAATCATGAATCGAATCATGAATCATGAATCAAGAATCATGAATCATGAATCATGAATTGAATCATGAATCGAATCATGAATCATGAATTGAATCAAGAATCATGAATCATGAATCATGAATTGAATCATGAATCATTAATCATGAATTGAATCATGAATCATGAATTGAATCATGAATCATTAATCATGAATTGAATCATGAATCATGAATCATGAATCGAATCATGAATCATGAATCGAATCATGAATCATGAATCACGAATTGAATCATGAATTGAATCATGAATCAAATCATGAATCATGAAATGAATCATGAATCGAATAATGAATCATGAATCGAATCATGAATCTTGAATTGAATCATGAATCAAATCATGAATCATGAATCATGAATCGAATCATGAATCATGAATTGAATCATGAATCATGAATCATGAATTGAATCATGAATCATGAATCATGAATTATGAATCATGAATTGAATTATGAATCATGGATCGAATCATGAATCATGAATTGAATCATGAATTGAATCAGATTGAACCATTAATCATGAATCATGAATCATGAATTGAATCATAATTTGAATCATGAATCATGAATTGAATCATGAATTAATTCATGAATTGAATCATGAATCATGAATCATGAATTGAATCATCAATCATGAAGCATGAATCATGAATTGAATCATGAATCATGAATTATGAATTGAATCATGATTCATGAATCATGAATCATGAATTGAATCATGAATCATGAATTATGAATCGAATCATGAATCATGAATCGAATCATGAATCTTGAATTGAATCATAATTTGAATCATGAATCATGAATCTCGAATTGAATCATGAATCATGAATCATGAATTGAATTTATGAATCATGAATCATAAATCGAATCATGAATCATGAATTGAATCAGGAATCGAATCATGAATTGAATCATGAATCATTTATTGAATCATGAATCATAAATCATGAATCACGAATTGAATCATTAATAAAGAATCATGAATTGAATCATGAATCAAATCATGAATCATGAATCAGGAATCAGGAATCATGATTTGAATCATGAATCATGAATCATGAATCATTAATCATAAATTGATTCATGAATCATAAATCGAATCATGAATCATGAATTTAATCATGAATTGAATCATGAATCATGAATCGAATCATGAATCATGAATTGAATCAAGAAAAGAATCATGAATCATGAATTGAATCATGAATTGAATCATGAATCATGAATCATGAATTGAATCATGAATCATGAATCTTGAATTGAATCATGAATCAAGAATCATAAATCGAATCATGAATCATGAAATGAATCAGGAATCGAATCATGAATTGAATCATGAATCATGAATTGAATCAAGAATCATGAATTGAATCATCAATCATGAATCATGAATTGAATCATGAATCATGAATTATGAATTGAATCTTGAATCATGAATCATGAATTGAAGCATGAATCATGAATCATGAATTGAATCATGAATCATGAATAATATCATAAATCATGAATTGAATCATGAATCATGAATCATTAATTGAATTATGAATCATGAATTAAATCATGAATCATGAATTGAATCATGAATAATGAATCATGAATCGAATCATGAATCATGAATCAAGATTCATGAATCGAATCATGAATCATGAATCAAATCATGAATCATGAATCAAGATTCATGAATCGAATCATGAATCATGAATTGAATCATGAATCTTGAATCATGAATCATGAATTGAATCATGAAACATGAATTATGAAACATGAATTGAATCATGAATCATGAATCGAATCATGAATCATGATTAATGAATTGAATCATCAGTAATGAATCATAAATCATGAATTAAATCATGAATCATGAATCGGATCATAAATCATGAATCAAGAATCATGAATCGAATCATGAATTATGAATTGAATCATGAATCAAAAATCATGAATCATGAATCGAATCATGAATCATGAAACATGAATCATGAATTATGAATTGAATCATGAATCATGAATCGAATCTTGAATCATGAATCATCAATTGAATCATGAATTGAATCATGAATCATGAATCATAAATTGAATCATGAATTGAATCATGAATCCTGAATCATGAATTGAATCATGAATCATGAATCATGAATTGAATCATGAATCATGAATCATGAATTGAATCATGAATCATGAATCATGAATCATAAATTGAATCATGAATCATAATTCGAATCATGAATCATGAATCATGAATTGAATTATGAATCATGAATTGAATCATGAATCATGAATCATGAATCGAATCATGAATCAAGATTCATAAATCGAATCATGAATCAAGATTTATGAATCGAATCATGAATCATGAATTGAATTATGAATCTTGAATCATGAATCATGAATTGAATCATGAATCGAATCATGAATCATGAATCATGAATCATGAATCATGAATTGAATCATGAATCATGAATCATAAATCGAATCATGAATCATGAAATTAATCATGAATTGAATCATGAATCATGAATCGAATCATGAATCATGAATTGAATCAAGAAAAGAATCATGAATCATGATTTGAATCATGAATTGAATCATGAATCATGAATTGAATCATGAATCATGAATCATGAATTGAATCATGAATCAAGATCCATAAATCGAATCATGAATCATGAAATGAATCAGGAATCGAATCATGAATTGAATCATGAATCATGAATTGAATCATGAATCATGAATTGAATCATCAATCATGAATCATGAATTGAATCATGAATCATGAATTATGAATTGAATCTTGAATAATGAATCATGAATTGAAGCATGAAGCATGAATCATGAATCATGAATCAAATCATGAATCATGAATTGAATCATGAATCATGAATCATGAATCATGAATTGAAATCATGAATCATGAATCATGAATCATGAATTTAATCATGAATCATGAATCATGAATTGAATCATGAATCATGAATCGAATCTTGAATCTTGAATTGAATCATGAATTGAATCATTAATCATGAATCATGAATTGAATCATAATTTGAATCATGAATCATGAATCATGAATTGAATCATGAATCATGAATTGAATCATGAATCATGAATCATGAATCGAATCATGAATCACGAATTATGAATTGAATCATGAATTGTATCATGAATCGAATCATTAATCATGAAATGAATCATGAATCATGAATCATTAATCATGAATCATGAATTATGAATTAAATCATGAATCATGAATCATGAATCATGAATTGAATCATGAATCATGAATCAAATCATGAATCTTGAATTGAATCAGGAATTGAATCATTAATCATGAATTATAAATCAAATCATGAATCATGAATCATGAATTGAATCATGAATTGAATCATGAATCATGAATTGAATCATGAATCATGAATCGAATAATGAATCATGATTTGAATCATGAATCATGAATCATGAATCATGAATTGAATCATGAATCATGAATCATGAATCGAATCATGAATTATGAATCATGAATTGAATCATGAATTGAATCATGAATCATGAATCATGAATCGAATCAAGAATTATGAATCATGAATTGAATCATGAATTGAATCATAAATCATGATTCATAAATCATGAATTATGAATCATAAATTGATTCATGAATCATGAATTTAATCATGAATTGAATCATGAATCATTAATCATGAATTAAATCATGACTCATGAATCATGAATTGAATCATGAATCATGAATCATGAATTGAATCATGAATCATGAATTGAATCATGACTCATGAATTGAATCATGAATCATGAATCATGAATTGAATCATGAATTATGAATCATGAATTGAATCATGAATCATGAATTGAATCATGAATCATGAATTGAATCATGAATCATGAATCATGAATCGATTCATGAATCATGAATCAAGAATCATGAATCGAATCGTGAATCATGAATTGAATCATGAATCATGAATCATGAATTGAATCATGAATCATGAATCATGAATTGAATCATGAATCATGAATCATGAATTGAATCATGAATCATGAATCATGAATTGAATCATGAATCATGAATCATGAATTGAATCATGAATCATGAATCATGAATTGAATCATGAATCATGAATCATGAATTGAATCATGAATCATGAATCATGAATTGAATTATGAATCATGAATCATGAATTGAATCATGAAATATGAATCATGAATCATGAATCGAATCATGAATCATAAATCAAATCATGAATCTTGAATTGAATCATGAATCAAATCATGAATTGAATCATGAATTGAATCATGAATCGAATCAGGAATCGAATCATGAATCATGAAATGAATCATGAATCGAATCATGAATCATGAATCGAATCATGAATCTTGAATTGAATCATGAATCGAATCATGAATTGAATCATGAATCATGAATCGAATCATGAATCATGAATCGAATCATGAATCATGAATCGAATCATGAATCTTGAATTGAATCATGAATCGAATCATGAATCATGAATCATGAATTGAATCATGAATTGAATCATGAATCATGAAATGAATCATGAATCGAATCATGAATCATGAATCGAATCATGAATCATGAATCGAATCATGAATCTTGAATTGAATCATGAATCGAATCATGAATCATGAATCATCAATTGAATCATGAATTGAATCATGAATCGAATCATGAATCATGAAATGAATCATGAATCATGAATCATGAATTGAATCATGAATTGAATCATGAATCGAATCATGAATCATGAAATGAATCATGAATCATGAATCGAATCATGAATCTTGAATTGAATCATGAATTGAATCATTAATCATGAATCATAAATCAAATCATGAATCATGAATTGAATCATGACTCATGAATCATGAATTGAATCTTGAATAATGAATTATGAATCGAATCATGAATCAAGAATCATGAATCGAATCATTAATCATGAATTGAAGCATGAATCAAGAATCATGAATCGAATCATGAATCATGAATCATGAATCATGAATCATGAATCATGAATCGAATCATGAATCATGAATCATGAATCATGAATCATGCATTGAATCATGAATCATGAATTATGAATCGAATCATGAATCATGAATCATAAATCATGAATCATGAAACATAAATTGATTCATGAATCATGAATTGAATCATGAATTGAATCATGAATCATGAATCATGAATTAAATCATGAGTCATGAATCATGAATCAAATCATGAATCATGAATTGAATCATGAATTGAATCATAAATCATGAATTGAATCATGAATCATAAATCATGAATTGAATCATGAATCATGAATCATGAATTGAATCATAAATCATGAATCATGAATCGAATCATGAATCATGAATCATGAATCATGAATTAAATCATGATTCATGAATTGAATCATGAATCATGAATCATGAATCATGAATCGAATCATGAATCATGAATCAAGATTCATGAATCGAATCATGAATCATGAATTGAATCATGAATCTTGAATCATGAATTGAATCATAATTCATGAATCAAATCATGAATTGAATCATGAATCATGAATCGAATCATGAATCATGAATCGAATCATGAATCATGAATTGAATCATGAATCTTGAATCATGAATCATGAATTGAATCATAATTCATGAATCGAATCATGAATTGAATCATGAATCATGAATCGAATCATGAATCATGAATTGAATCATGAAATGAATCATAAATCATGAATTGAATCATGAATTGAATCATGAATCATGAATTGAATCATGAATCATGAATTGAATCATGAATCAAGAATCTTGAATTGAATCATGAATCATGAATTATGAAACATGAATTGAATCATGAATCATGAAATGAATCATCAATCATGAATCATGAAACATGAATTGAATCATGAATCATGAAATGAATCATGAATCATGAATCATGAAACATGAATTAAATCATGAATCATGAATTGAATCATGAATAATCAATCATAAATCGAATCATGAATCAAGATTCATGAATCGAATCATGAATCATGAATCGAATCATGAATTATGAATCAAGATTCATGAATCGAATCATGAATCATGAATTGAATCATGAATCTTGAATCATGAATCATGAATTGAATCATGAAACATGAATTATGAAACATGAATTGAATCATGAATCATGAATCGAATCATGAATCATGATTAATGAATTGAATCATCAGTAATGAATCATAAATCATGAATTAAATCATGAATCATGAATCGGATCATAAATCATGAATCAAGAATCATGAATTGAATCATGAATTATGAATTGAATCATGAATCAAAAATCATGAATCATGAATCGAATCATGAATCATGAAACATGAATCATGAATTATGAATTGAATCATGAATCATGAATCATGAATCGAATCTTGAATCATGAATCATCAATTGAATCATGAATTGAATCATGAATCATGAATCATAAATTGAATCATGAATTGAATCATGAATCCTGAATCATGAATTGAATCATGAATCATGAATCATGAATTGAATCATGAATCATGAATCATGAATCATGAATTGAATCATGAATCATGAATCATGAATCATAAATTGAATCATGAATCATAATTCGAATCATGAATCATGAATCGAATCATGAATCAAGATTCAGAAATCGAATCATGAATCATGAATCATGAATTGAATCATGAATCATGAATCATGAATCGAATCATGAATCATGAATCGAATCATGAATCAAGATTCATAAATCGAATCATGAATCAAGATTTATGAATCGAATCATGAATCATGAATTGAATTATGAATCTTGAATCATGAATCATGAATTGAATCATGAATCGAATCATGAATCATGAATCATGAATCATGAATCATGAATTGAATCATGAATCATGAATTGAATCATGAATCATAAATCGAATCATGAATCATGAATTTAATCATGAATTGAATCATGAATCATGAATCGAATCATGAATCATGAATTGAATCAAGAAAAGAATCATGAATCATTAATTGAGTCATAAATTGAATCATGAATCATGAATCATGAATTGAATCATGAATCAAGAATCATGAATTGAATCATGAATCAAGATTCATAAATCGAATCATGAATCATGAAATGAATCAGGAATCGAATCATGAATTGAATCATCAATCATGAATTGAATCATGAATCATGAATTGAATCATCAATCATGAATCATGAATTGAATCATGAATCATGAATTATGAATTGAATCTTGAATCATGAATCATGAATTGAAGCATGAAGCATGAATCATGAATCATGAATCAAATCATGAATCATGAATTGAATCATGAATCATGAATCATGAATCATGAATTGAAATCATGAATCATGAATCATGAATCATGAATCATGAATTGAATCATGAATCATGAATCGAATCTTGAATCTTGAATTGAATCATGAATTGAATCATTAATCATGAATCATGAATTGAATCATAATTTGAATCATGAATCATGAATTGAATCATGAATCATGAATTGAATCATGAATCATGAATCTTGAATCGAATCATGAATCACGAATTATGAATTGAATCATGAATTGTATCATGAATCGAATCATTAATCATGAAATGAATCATGAATCATCAATCATTAATCATGAATCATGAATCATGAATTGAATCATGAATCATGAATCATGAATCATGAATTGAATCATGAATCATGAATCATGAATTGAATCATGAATCATGAATCATGAATCATGAATTGAATCATGAATCATGAATCATGAATTGAATCATGAATCATAAATCGAATCATGAATTTTGAATTGAATCATGAATTGAATCATTAATCATGAATCATGAATCATGAATTGAATCATAATTTGAATCACGAATCATGAATCATGAATTTAATCATGAATCATGAATCCAATCATGAATCATGAATTGAATCATGAATTGAATTATGAATCATGAATCATGAATAGAATCATGAATCATGAATTTAATCATGAATTGAATCATGAATCATGAATCATAAATTGAATCATGAATCATGAATCATGAATCATGAATTGATTCATGAATCATGAATCATGAATTGAATCATGAATCATAAATCGAATCATGAATCATGAATTAAATCAGGAATCAAATCATGAATTGAATCATGAATCATGAATTGAATCATGAATCATGAATTAAATCATGCATCATGAATCATGAATTGAATCATGAATCATGAATTATGAATCATGAATTGAATCGTGAATCATGAATTGAATCATGAATCATGAATTGAATCATGAATCATGAATCATGAATTGAATCATGAATCATGAATCATGAATTGAATCATGAATCATGAATCATGAATTGAATCATGAATCATGAATCATGAATCATTAATCATGAATCGAATCATGAATCATGAATCAAATCATGAATCTTGAATTGAATCATGAATCATGAATCATGAATTGAATCATGAATCATGAATCATGAATTGAATCATGAATCATGAATCATGAATCATTAATCATGAATCGAATCATGAATCATGAATCAAATCATGAATCTTGAATTGAATCATGAATCAAATCATGAATTGAATCATGAATTGAATCATGAATCGAATCATGAATCATAAGAATGAATCATGAATCGAATCATGAATCATGAATCGAATCATGAATCTTGAATTGAATTATGAATCGAATCATGAATTGAATCATGAATTGAATCATGAATCGAATCGGGAATCGAATCATGAATCGAATCATGAATCATGAATCGAATCATGAATCATGAATCGAATCATGAATCATGAATCGAATCATGAATCTTGAATTGAATCATGAATTGATTCATGAATCATGAATCATGAATTGAATCATAAATTGAATCATGAATCATGAAATGAATCATGAATCGAATCATGAATCATGAATCGAATCATGAATCTTGAATTGAATCATGAATTGAATCATGAATCGAATCAGGAATCGAATCATGAATCATGAAATGAATCATGAATCGAATCATGAATCATGAATCGAATCATGAATCTTGAATTGAATCATGAATCGAATCATGAATCATGAATCATGAATCATGAATCATGAATTGAATCATGAATCATGAATCATGAATTGAATCAAGAATCATGAATTGAATCATGAATCATGAATTGAATCATGAATCATGAATCATGAATTGAATCATGAATCATATATTGAATCATGAATCATGAATTGAATCATGAATCATGAATTGAATCATGAATCATAAATCATGAATCGATTCATGAATCATGAATTGAATCATGAATCATGAATCATGAATTGAATCATGTATCATGAATCATGAATTGAATCATGAATCATGAATCATGAATTGAATCATGAATCATGAATCATGAATTGAATCATGAATCATGAGCCATGAATTGAATCATGAATCATGAATCATGAATTGAATCATGAATCATGAATCATGAATCGAATCATGAATCATGAATCAAATCATGAATCTTGAATTGAATCATGAATCAAATCATGAATTGAATCAGGAATTGAATCATGAATCGAATCAGGAATCAAATCATGAATCATGAAATGAATCATGAATCGAATCATGAATCATGAATCGAATCATGAATCATGAATCGAATCATGAATCTTGAATTGAATCATGAATCGAATCATGAATTGAATCATGAATTGAATCATGAATCGAATCAGGAATTGAATCATGAATCTTGAATTGAATCATGAATCGAATCATGAATCATGAAATGAATCATGAATCATGAATCATGAATTGAATCATGAATTGAATCATGAATCGAATCATGAATCATGAAATGAATCATGAATCATGAATCGAATTATGAATCTTGAATTGAATCATGAATTGAATCATTAATCATGAATCATAAATCAAATCATGAATCATGAATTGAATCATGACTCATGAATCATGAATTGAATCTTGAATAATGAATCATGAATCGAATCATGAATCAAGAATCATGAATCGAATCATTAATCATGAATTGAAGCATGAATCAAGAATCATGAATCGAATCATGAATCATGAATCATGAATCATGAATCATGAATCGAATCATGAATCATGAATCATGAATCATGAATCATGCATTGAATCATGAATCATGAATTATGAATCGAATCATGAATCATGAATCATAAATCATGAATCATGAAACATAAATTGATTCATGAATCATGAATTGAATCATGAATTGAATCATGAATCATGAATCATAATTTAAATCATGAATCATGAATCAAATCATGAATCATGAATTGAATCATGAATTGAATCATGAATCATGAATTAAATCATGAATCATAAATCATGAATTGAATCATGAATCATGAATCATGAATTGAATCATAAATCATGAATCATGAATTAAATCATGATTCATGAATTGAATCATGAATCATGAATCATGAATCATGAATCGAATCATGAATCATGAATCAAGATTCATGAATCGAATCATGAATCATGAATTGAATCATGAATCTTGAATCATGAATTGAATCATAATTCATGAATCAAATCATGAATTGAATCATGAATCATGAATCGAATCATGAATCATGAATCGAATCATGAATCATGAATTGAATCATGAATCGAATCATGAATCATGAATTGAATCATGAATCTTGAATCATGAATCATGAATTGAATCATAATTCATGAATCGAAACATGAATTGAATCATGAATCATGAATCGAATCATGAATCATGAATCGAATCATGAATCATGAATTGAATCATGAATCTTGAATCATGAATCATGAATTGAATCATAATTCATGAATCGAATCATGAATTGAATCATGAATCATGAATCGAATCATGAATCATGAATTGAATCATGAATTTAATCATGAATCATGAATCGAATCATGAAACATGAATTGAATCATGAAATGAATCATAAATCATGAATTGAATCATGAATTGAATCATGAATCATGAATCGAATCATGAATCATGAATTTAATCATGAATCATGAATTTAATCATGAATCAAGAATCTTGAATTGAATCATGAATCATGAATTTAATCATGAATCAAGAATCTTGAATTGAATCATGAATCATGAATTATGAAACATGAATTGAATCATGAATCATGAAATGAATCATCAATCATGAATCATGAAAAATGAATTGAATCATGAATCATGAATCATGATTAATGCATTGAATCATGAGTAATGAATCATAAATCATGAATTAAATCATGAATCATGAATTAAATCATGAATCATGATTCATGAATTGAATCATGAATCATGAATCATGAATCATGAATCGAATCATGAATCATGAATCGAATCATGATTAATGCATTGAATCATGAGTAATAATTCATAAATCATGAATTAAATCATGAATCATGATTCATGAATTGAATCATGAATCATGAATCATGAATCATGAATCGAATCATGAATCATGAATCGAATCATGAATCATAAATTGAATCATAATTCATGAATCGAATCATGAATTGAATCATGAATCATGAATTGAATCATGAATCATGAATTGAATCATGAATTTAATCTTGAATCATGAATCGAATCATGAATCATGAATTGAATCATGAAATTAATCATGAATCATGAATTGAATCATGAATTGAATCATGAATCATGAATTGAATCATGAATTATGAATTAAATCATGAATCAAGAATCTTGAATTGAATCATGAATCATGAATTATGAAACATGAATTGAATCATGAATCATGAAATGAATCATCAATCATGTATCATGAAACATGAATTGAATCATGAATCATGAATCGAATCATGAATCATGATTAATGCATTGAATCATGAGTAATGAATCATAAATCATGAATTAAATCATGAATCATGAATCGGATCATAAATCATGAATCAAGAATCATGAATCGAATCATGAATTATGAATTGAATCATGAATCATAAATCATGAATCATGAATCAAATCATGAATCATGAATCAGATCATAAATCATGAATCAAGAATCATGAATCGAATCATGAATTATGAATTGAATCATGAATCATAAATCATGAATCATGAATCAAATCATGAATCATAAATCATGAATTATGAATTATGAATTGAATCATAAAATCATGAATCGAATCTTGAATAATGAATCATGAATTTAATCATGAATTGAATCATGAATCATGAATCATGAATTGAATCATGAATCATGAATCATGAATCATGAATTGAATCATGAATCATGAATCATGAATCATGAATTGAATCATGAATCATAAATCGAATCATGAATTTTGAATTGAATCATGAATTGAATCATTAATCATGAATCATGAATCATGAATTGAATCATAATTTGAATCATGAATCATGAATTTAATCATGAATCATGAATCCAATCATGAATCATGAATCATGAATTGAATCATGAATTGAATTATGAATCATGAATCATGAATCGAATCATGAATCATGAATCATGAATTTAATCATGAATTGAATCATGAATCATGAATCATAAATTGAATCATGAATCATGAATCATGAATCATGAATTGATTCATGAATCATGAATCATGAATTGAATCATGAATCATGAATTGAATCATGAATCATGAATTAAATAATGAATCATGAATCATGAATTGAATCATGAATCATGAATTATGAATCATAAATTGAATCGTGAATCATGAATCATGAATTAAATCAGGAATCAAATCATGAATTGAATCATGAATCATGAATTAAATCATGAATCATGAATCATGAATTGAATCATGAATCATGAATTGAATCATGAATCATGAATCATGAATTGAATCATGAATCATGAATCATGAATTGAATCATGAATCATGAATCATGAATCGAATCATGAATCATGAATCAAATCATGAATCTTGAATTGAATCATGAATCAAATCATGAATTGAATCATGAATTGAATCATGAATCGAATCATGAATCATGAAATGAATCATGAATCGAATCATGAATCATGAATCGAATCATGAATCTTGAATTGAATTATGAATCGAATCATGAATTGAATCATGAATTGAATCATGAATCGAATCGGGAATCGAATCATGAATCATGAAATGAATCATGAATCGAATCATGAATCATGAATCGAATCATGAATCTTGAATTGAATCATGAATTGAATCATGAATCATGAATCATGAATTGAATCATGAATTGAATCATGAATCATGAAATGAATCATGAATCGAATCATGAATCATGAATCGAATCATGAATCTTGAATTGAATCATGAATTGAATCATGAATCGAATCAGGAATCGAATCATGAATCATGAAATGAATCATGAATCGAATCATGAATCATGAATCGAATCATGAATCTTGAATTGAATCATGAATCGAATCATGAATCATGAATCAAGATTCATGAATCGAATCATGAATCATGAATTGAATCATGAATCTTGAATCATGAATTGAATCATAATTCATGAATCAAATCATGAATTGAATCATGAATCATGAATCGAATCATGAATCATGAACCGAATCATGAATCATGAATTGAATCATGAATCTTGAATCATGAATCATGAATTGAATCATAATTCATGAATCGAATCATGAATTGAATCATGAATCATGAATCGAATCATGAATCATGAATTGAATCATGAATTTAATCATGAATCATGAATCGAATCATGAATCATGAATTGAATCATGAAATGAATCAAAAATCATGAATTGAATCATGAATTAAATCATGAATCATGAATTGAATCATGAATCATGAATTTAATCATGAATCAAGAATCTTGAATTGAATCATGAATCATGAATTATGAAACATGAATTGAATCATGAATCATGAAATGAATCATCAATCATGAATCATGAAACATGAATTGAATCATGAATCATGAATCGAATCATGAATCATGATTAATCCATTGAATCATGAGTAATGAATCATAAATCATGAATTAAATCATGAATCATGATTCATGAATTGAATCATGAATCATGAATCATGAATCATGAATCGAATCATGAATCATGAATCGAATCATGAATCATGAATTGAATCATAATTCATGAATTGAATCATGAATTGAATCATGAATCATGAATCGAATCATGAATCATGAATTGAATCATGAATTTAATCTTGAATCATGAATCGAATCATGAATCATGAATTGAATCATGAAATGAATCATGAATCATGAATTGAATCATGAATCATGAATTAAATCATGAATCAAGAATCTTGAATTGAATCATGAATCATGAATTATGAAACATGAATTGAATCATGAATCATGAAATGAATCATCAATCATGAATCATGAAACATGAATTGAATCATGAATCATGAATCGAATCATGAATCATGATTAATGCATTGAATCATGAGTAATGAATCATGAATCATGAATCAAATCATGAATCATGAATCAGATCATAAATCATGAATCAAGAATCATGAATCGAATCATGAATTATGAATTGAATCATGAATCATAAATCATGAATCATGAATCAAATCATGAATCATAAATCATGAATTATGAATTATGAATTGAATCATGAATCATGAATCGAATCTTGAATAATGAATCATGAATTTAATCATGAATTGAATCATGAATCATGAATCATGAATTGAATCATGAATCATGAATCATGAATCATGAATTGAATCATGAATCATGAATCATGAATTGAATCATGAATCATAAATCGAATCATGAATTTTGAATTGAATCATGAATTGAATCATTAATCATGAATCATGAATCATGAATTGAATCATAATTTGAATCATGAATCATGAATCATGAATTTAATCATGAATCATGAATCCAATCATGAATCATGAATTGAATCATGAATTGAATTATGAATCATGAATCATGAATCTAATCATGAATCATGAATCATGAATCATGAAGCTAATCATGAATCATGAATCATGAATTTAATCATGAATTGAATCATGAATCATGAATCATAAATTGAATCATGAATCATGAATCATGAATCATGAATCATGAATCATGAATTGAATCATGAATCATGAATTATGAATCATGAATCATGAATCATGAATTGAATCATGAATCATGATTGAATCATGAATCATGAATCATGAATCGAATCATGAATCATGAATCGAATCATGAATCATGAATCAAATCATGAATCTTGAATTGAATCATGAATCAAATCATGAATTGAATCATGAATTGAATCATGAATCGAATCATGAATCATGAAATGAATCATGAATCGAATCATGAATCATGAATCGAATCATGAATCTTGAATTGAATTATGAATCGAATCATGAATTGAATCATGAATTGAATCATGAATCGAATCGGGAATCGAATCATGAATCATGAAATGAATCATGAATCGAATCATGAATCATGAATCGAATCATGAATCTTGAATTGAATCATGAATTGAATCATGAATCATGAATCATGAATTGAATCATGAATTGAATCATGAATCATGAAATGAATCATGAATCGAATCATGAATCATGAATCGAATCATGAATCTTGAATTGAATCATGAATTGAATCATGAATCGAATCAGGAATCGAATCATGAATCATGAAATGAATCATGAATCGAATCATGAATCATGAATCGAATCATGAATCTTGAATTGAATCATGTATCGAATCATGAATCATGAATCATGAATTGAATCATGAATCATGAATCATGAATTGAATCATGAATCATGAATCATGAATCATGAATTGAATCATGAATCATGAATTGAATCATGAATCATGAATCATGAATTGAATCATGAATCATGAATTGAATCATGAATCATGAATTGAATCATGAATCATGAATTGAATCATGAATCATGAATTGAATCTTGAATCATAAATCATGAATCGATTCATGAATCATGAATCAAGCATCATGAATCGAATCGTGAATCATGAATTGAATCATGAATCATGAATCATGAATTGAATCATGTATCATGAATCATGAATTGAATCATCAATCATGAATCATAAATTGAATCATGAATCATGAATCATGAATTGAATCATGAATCATGAATCATGAATCATGAATCGAATCATGAATCATGAATCAAATCATGAATCTTGAATTGAATCATGAATCAAATCATGAATTGAATCATGAATTGAATCATGAATCGAATCAGGAATCGAATCATGAATCATGAAATGAATCATGAATCGAATCATGAATCATGAATCGAATCACAAATCATGAATCGAATCATGAATCTTGAATTGAATCATGAATCGAATCATGAATTGAATCATGAATTGAATCATGAATCGAATCAGGAATCGAATCATGAATCATGAAATGAATCATGAATCGAATCATGAATCATGAATCGAATCATGAATCATGAATCGAATCATGAATCTTGAATTGAATCATGAATCGAATCATGAATCATGAATTGAATCATGAATTGAATCATGAATCATAAATTGAATCATGAATCATGAATCATGAATCATGAATTGATTCAA
>NW_027446788.1:102500-113632 GCF_038048845.1 Mixophyes fleayi | reverse complement strand
TTATCTAGATCATCCATCTTTAGCTGGAATCCCTGCAGAGCCTTTGCCTGTTCCGCCACCGTCTTTTCCAGGGCTGTAACACGCTCATCACCTTTTTCTTTATGTTCCTCAAGGGCTACCAATCGGTGGCCAAGGTGAGCGATATCTGCTTGCAGTGTGACCACTTCCCGGTGGACAATCTCCTGTAATTTTGCTTCTAGCGCTTCAAAATCTTTTTTGGAGGGTAGCTCTTGCTTAGTTGGGAGAGACTTAAGCATTCGTAAGACTTGTGACAAATCGGGTTGCTCTGTTATCCCAGTCCCCTTCTGGTGACATGTTTCATCCTGTCGTGGTTCAGGCAATGTGGATCCAGAAGCGACAGAGGGAGATGCCATTTCTAGTTCTTCCGTGACCACAGGGGTTTTTAAGTATGAGCGAAGATCAGAACGTTGGGGGGTCTCTTGGGGTTTTCTTTGATTTTTCTTAGCTGAGCTTTTACGGTCTTTGCCCATCAAGACGATCCTAAGTGTGTTCAGCAGCGTGTTCAAGGTATAATGATCATTGCAGGTAGTACATAATGTTGAGGTAAGACTGCCGCTATTCACCCCTCCTCATGATTGGTCTAGGCAGCCATCCCGCGGAACGCAGCCCGTGGTCTGTTACAGGAGTATTACATGTGTTCAGGGCGACCCTATCTGGCCAGAGAGCCAACTTCCCCAGGGCAAACTTGAAGAATTTGTATATTTGTGGACTTTGTAAACTTAGGTTGGATAATGTATTAACGAGAGTCTACCACTAGATGTCAGTGTTGCTACACCAGGAAGACTCAGTCCAGATCTGTTGCACGTTAAATTTGAGCAGAAAGACTTCCACTGGATGAGGTCTGCCACTTAGCAGGTAACTATTCCCCTCTGCAAGAGTTCTGCACTACAGCCCTGCTATCTGTACGGGATCAACCTTCCCTGGCCAGTCTTCCCACATATATAGATAACTTATACCTTATTTAGTACCTCACGGCGTCAGCGAGGCCAAAGTGACAGCAGCTGCAGGGTCTGTTTTATGCTGCAACAGGCGATTGAATGCCAGCATGCAGGAGCCTGGTGTTGTTCCGTTGGATCCGGACCGCTAATAGACGCCGGGGCCCCTGGCGGAGCCACCGCACCTACCCACAGCCTCTCCTCCTTGTCTCCAGATTCAGGCCAGCATGCAGAAGGGCCTCTCCGTCCGCTTGTAGATGGCAGGCTGTCGCGCCCGCAAGACTATCTCACCGGGGGGGGGGGGGGGGGGACACCGCCCAGCACCCCGCTAGATCTGCGCAGTTAGATGCCCACCAGACAGGTAAGTTCCAGGCCAGTATGTGTGTAGATCAACTGGTGGTGTTCAATCTTGGGATGGAGATGAGGTGGAAGTTCCGTAGTAGTAGCCACGAGGATAGCTATGCCGCGCTCCCGACTCTCGAGTATATAACAGAGCCACGGGTGTTTGAGGGCTCAAAAAGCAGCTTAGGTGTGCTGTGATGTGATTCTGCCCGAATATAGTTGTTGAGCGCACCCCAACACAGGATATCAGGGGGTAAATTATATGTTGGAGCAGGAGCTCACTCCTAACACGTCCAGCTCGAATGGCCGCCAAGCCACGCCCCCGGCATAAGACTTCTTTAATTATACTAAGTTTTTGAGCAGGTCTGCATTATACTTAATTATATAAGGGAGATGTACTTTTAGTAAAAAGTAGCTCTCCAATTTCAAAAGTACATCAACGTAGTATTAATACTTAGATTTAAAGATTTTCTGGGATAAATGAAATACATTCCCAGCAGCCATCTCCCTTTGCCTCTATCTTATTGCATATTTTGTCCTAATGTGCTTTCATATTTACATGTCACCATGTTTCCATTGGCTAGTACCTTAAAGTCAGATGTCTGTCAAGCAAACTGACCAGTGACAGAATTGCTTTGTGAGGTTTACATCTTTATGACATCAAATGCTTCACATGAAAAATGCAGTTCATTGTCAAAAATCAGCTATATTAGGAGAGTGAGAATTGTGTTTTAGCATCAATTACACACTAAATATGCTGTCATTGTGTATGTTTAATGGATGTCTTTCAGTTTTAAAGATAGACAGACCGATAGATAGATAGAAAGATAGAAAGATAGATAGATAGAAAGATAGATAGATAGATAGACAGACAGAGACTGATTTCAACTGGAAGCAGTGCTTACATATTGCTTAATTTTTGGTGGTTATTAAATAGTATGGGTAGGCAAGAAAAGTGCATATATCTTTTATTAGCATAAACTTACCCAAATGCGCTCTTGCATATTTAAGGCATTCAAAGTAATAATATTTCACAGCATTAATACAGTTATGTACTAGACTGGACAATGGTAAGCAGAGCCAGTACTTATATCAACAATGGCCTTATCTGTGTGAAGTTTGTATGTTCTCCCTGTGTTTGCGTGGGTTTCCTCCCACACTCCAAAAAACATACTGTTAGGTTAATTGGCTGCTATCAAAATTGACCCTAGTCTCTCCCTCTCTGTCTGTGTGTGAGTGTGTGTCTATATTAGGGAATTTAGACTGTAAGCTCCAATAGGGTAGGGACTGATGTGAATGGGTTCTCTGTACAGCGCTGCGCTATTAGTGACACTATATAAATAAATGATAATGAGGATGATGATGATATGTGTTTACTATGCCTATACACATAGCCAGCTTTCACACTTGATTGGCAGATTAATGCATCATTATTGCTAAGTTTGATAACAGTTGTCTAATACAGTGACACTGGTAGAGAAAACCACTATAGACATTCACATAAGCAGCTCTCATCATCATCATTTATGGCATAAGACTTCTTTAATTATACTAAGTTTTTGAGCAGGTCTGCATTATACTTAATTATATAAGGGAGATGTACTTTTAGTAAAAAGTAGCTCTCCAATTTCAAAAGTACATCAACGTAGTATTAATACTTAGATTTAAAGATTTTCTGGGATAAATGAAATACATTCCCAGCAGCCATCTCCCTTTGCCTCTATCTTATTGCATATTTTGTCCTAATGTGCTTTCATATTTACATGTCACCATGTTTCCATTGGCTAGTACCTTAAAGTCAGATGTCTGTCAAGCAAACTGACCAGTGACAGAATTGCTTTGTGAGGTTTACATCTTTATGACATCAAATGCTTCACATGAAAAATGCAGTTCATTGTCAAAAATCAGCTATATTAGGAGAGTGAGAATTGTGTTTTAGCATCATTTACACACTAAATATGCTGTCATTGTGTATGTTTAATGGATGTCTTTCAGTTTTAAAGATAGACAGACAGATAGATAGATAGATAGATAGATAGATAGATAGATAGATAGATAGATAGATAGATAGATAGACAGACAGACAGACTGATTTCAACTGGAAGCAGTGCTTACATATTGCTTAATTTTTGGTGGTTATTAAATAGTATGGGTAGGCAAGAAAAGTGCATATATCTTTTATTAGCATAAACTTACCCAAATGCGCTCTTGCATATTTAAGGCATTCAAAGTAATAATATTTCACAGCATTAATACAGTTATGTACTAGACTGGACAATGGTAAGCAGAGCCAGTACTTATATCAACAATGGCCTTATCTGTGTGAAGTTTGTATGTTCTCCCTGTGTTTGCGTGGGTTTCCTCCGGGTGCTGTGGTTTCCTCCCACACTCCAAAAAACATACTGTTAGGTTAATTGGCTGCTATCAAAATTGACCCTAGTCTCTCCCTCTCTGTCTGTGTGTGAGTGTGTGTCTATATTAGGGAATTTAGACTGTAAGCTCCAATAGGGTAGGGACTGATGTGAATGGGTTCTCTGTACAGCGCTGCGCTATTAGTGACACTATATAAATAAATGATAATGAGGATGATGATGATATGTGTTTACTATGCCTATACACATAGCCAGCTTTCACACTTGATTGGCAGATTAATGCATCATTATTGCTAAGTTTAATAACAGTTGTCTAATACAGTGACACTGGTAGAGAAAACCACTATAGACATTCACATAAGCAGCTCTCATCATCATCATTTATGGCATAAGACTTCTTTAATTATACTAAGTTTTTGAGCAGGTCTGCATTATACTTAATTATATAAGGGAGATGTACTTTTAGTAAAAAGTAGCTCTCCAATTTCAAAAGTACATCAACATAGTATTAATACTTAGATTTAAAGATTTTCTGGGATAAATGAAATACATTCCCAGCAGCCATCTCCCTTTGCCTCTATCTTATTGCATATTTTGTCCTAATGTGCTTTCATATTTACATGTCACCATGTTTCCATTGGCTAGTACCTTAAAGTCAGATGTCTGTCAAGCAAACTGACCAGTGACAGAATTGCTTTGTGAGGTTTACATCTTTATGACATCAAATGCTTCACATGAAAAATGCAGTTCATTGTCAAAAATCAGCTATATTAGGAGAGTGAGAATTGTGTTTTAGCATCAATTACACACTAAATATGCTGTCATTGTGTATGTTTAATGGATGTCTTTCAGTTTTAAAGATAGACAGACGGATAGATAGATAGAAAGATAGAAAGATAGATAGATAGAAAGATAGATAGATAGATAGATAGACAGACAGACTGATTTCAACTGGAAGCAGTGCTTACATATTGCTTAATTTTTGGTGGTTATTAAATAGTATGGGTAGGCAAGAAAAGTGCATATATCTTTTATTAGCATAAACTTACCCAAATGCGCTCTTGCATATTTAAGGCATTCAAAGTAATAATATTTCACAGCATTAATACAGTTATGTACTAGACTGGACAATGGTAAGCAGAGCCAATACTTATATCAACAATGGCCTTAGCTGTGTGAAGTTTGTATGTTCTCCCTGTGTTTGCGTGGGTTTCCTCCGGGTGCTGTGGTTTCCTCCCACACTCCAAAAAACATACTGTTAGGTTAATTGGCTGCTATCAAAATTGACCCTAGTCTCTCCCTCTCTGTCTGTGTGTGAGTGTGTGTCTATATTAGGGAATTTAGACTGTAAGCTCCAATAGGGTAGGGACTGATGTGAATGGGTTCTCTGTACAGCGCTGCGCTATTAGTGACACTATATAAATAAATGATAATGAGGATGATGATGATATGTGTTTACTATGCCTATACACATAGCCAGCTTTCACACTTGATTGGCAGATTAATGCATCATTATTGCTAAGTTTGATAACAGTTGTCTAATACAGTGACACTGGTAGAGAAAACCACTATAGACATTCACATAAGCAGCTCTCATCATCATCATTTATGGCATAAGACTTCTTTAATTATACTAAGTTTTTGAGCAGGTCTGCATTATACTTAATTATATAAGGGAGATGTACTTTTAGTAAAAAGTAGCTCTCCAATTTCAAAAGTACATCAACGTAGTATTAATACTTTGACAAGTGAGGCTATTAGGACGAACGCACTTAAAGGGCGACAGGGTTTGTAACAAGCTGAATGATGACCTGGTGTGTTTTAACATGGGGTGGGGACCGACCAATGGGGGTCCATGTGGGAGGGACCTTGATAGAATATAGCAGGATGTACTTCCTGCTTTACTTCACTTGCAGCACGAGATCCAGAGGGATACCCAGCAGCGAGGAAAACGGATAAGTCCCATTTTGTGGTTTATTCTTTGTTTTATTGTATCCTTTTGCCCATTTCCATTTGCCTTTAACGTTCCCCCTCCCGTTATTATTTTAAAACCAGCCTTCTTCTTCTCCCCTTGTCTTTACCTGCCTCTCATTCGGCCTGCCCCCCCCCCTCTTCCTTCAGCCCCTCATTTACCGTTCCCGCCGTCACCCCCTCCCTTCGTTTGCCATTAGTTTCTTTCCCTCCAGCCACCAGCATAATGCCCCGTCCCAAGAGAAATGCTCCTCGCCCGGCACGCCTCAGGTCCCCCTCTCCCACCCCCTCCCGCCGCCATCTTACAGCCTCAGCCTCAGCCTCTGCCCTCCAAACCCCAGCCCTCACTCCAGACATGCCGCTAAGCGGCGATAATGCACGGCCCCCCTGGGATCCTCTCCCGGGCACTCCCCAGCATTTCGCGCCACTAGGCGCAGCGGCGCCCCCTCCCCTCTCCCCCCGGCCGGTTCGCGCATGCGCAGAACGCGCGCTCCATCGCGCCCGGCCGGATCCAGCAGCGCAGCCAATCTATATGACATGGCTGCAGGGGCAGCCAGCGTTTCTGTCAGGGAGCTTAGCGGGCAGCCTCAGCGGTCCCAGCAAGTAGCCGTCACCCCCCCTCCCCAGGCTAACACATTAGGTGTCCTTTCAACCAGCCCTGTTGAGGATAGGAGCCATTCCCAGTTCAGATTATGTCCCATCACCCCTCCCGTGGCAGCCCACGGCTTCAGGTCACGAGGTCATAACCCTCCAGCACCCCACCAATTGCATTTCCCTCCCAGCCCATTCCTGCCCCATAGTAGTGGTGGATCAGCATGGGGGTCACAACATGGCAGAGGTCAAGAGTTCAGCAGGTCACAAGGACATACCTCGGGTCACGGGGAATTCCAGCACCATGCGGGTGGGTGGGACACACTTCCTGCCAGGGCCTCAATGGATTTCAGTGACCGGTCCGAGGCGCCTGTATGGCCCTCTTCACGCCGGCAACGCCTGTCACCTCCAGCGTCTCGCCCATACACGTCACGAAGGGTCTCTTCCCCGGGGATCGTGGCGGGTGGGTTCACCCATAGGGGTCACGGGGTCAGGACTGATAACATTATAGTCGATTATCACCACTCCAGCGGCGGTAATTTAAGTCCAGGGCCTCTCCCCCTAGGGGGGCGGGCTACCTCCGGGTTTAGCGATCGGATGCGGGAGGAATTTTCTACGTTCCCTAGCCCTGACCATTTAGCGGCTTTCAACCCGTGTAACGTAGATAGAGACATCAACGCGGCGCGGCGGCGCTTGGACTATTTGCCCAGATCTCAGCTGACTGTTCCCCTTCCCGTTTCAGAGACTACTGTTACAAATCCGGAGTCGAGGGTCGGTCGGAACGATCGTTCGGGGTTCGAGTCTCGTGATATGAGGTCGGCAGGGTCCAGGGAGGATGCGGTCCGGGACACGGCTGGTGGACAGGTCGCGGCAACTGCACTCGGGGAGACGTCTGTCGGTGCTGGGAATACCGCTCCTGTCGGTGAGTCCATTTCCGTTAACACACATAAATCACACTTGTTGGCATCACCTGTCTTATCTACCAGCAGTGGGTCCTCCGGCTCGGGGGACAGGCCCAGAAAATTAATTAAGTTGTTAGAAACAGAATTGTTAGGAAAACGGAGTAAGCACACACCCCAATCAGGAGACACAGACCAACCAGCGGCTCGTAGCGAATTGGGGCAGGTAGAATCCCTGGAAATTACACACGGCATAAGGCCTAGCGTACGTGATAGAATTAGGAGGGGCAAGTACGTGGATATGTACGCGTTAACCGGGGAAGATAGGAAGGCGCTGGCGGCCGCCTGTGAGAGGTCGGGAATGGGGGAGGAGAAATACAGATCCTTCTCTAGATGGGTTAATGCCTTCTCCATTTTCGCTACAATATATGTAGAGACCCGTCCCAGCGAACAAGCGGAGGTATGGAGGTATATGCACCTTATTAGTGGGATGTACGTAAAGGACGGCCCGGTAATTTGGAGGGCATATGACGAGCTTTTCAGGAAACGGATGAGTGGGCGTGAGAGACTTCCTCTGGGATCGAAAGACATTGACACCTGGCTGGAGTTAATGAGGCCCAGCAGTCAGTCTGCAGAGGGTAGCTCTGTCAGGCGGTTTCAAGGGCCGGGGAGGACGCAGAATGTCCTCCCCCCAAAATGAAGGTGTTATGACTTCAATGCAGGGGCCTGTCAAAGAGGCTCAGCCTGCAGATTAAGACACATTTGCACGTCATGTAACGGCCATCACCCTGCCAACGAATGCGCAAAGTCCCGTGGAAGTGGGGGACGGGGAAGAGGCTCTGGCTCAGCTCTGCCGAGTCAAGGGGCCGTCGCCAATTGATTTGGTTGAGCTGGATAAGTGGCTGGGGTGGTTTGATGATAAGGTGACTGGGTCCCTTCTCCATGACGGCTTTCATTTTGGCTTTAAACTCCCGGTCCAAGGTAGCGTTTCCTCGGCAGCTCCGGTTAATCTGAAATCGGCGCTCGCTTTCCCAGAAGTATTAGACGAAAAAATAGGGAAGGAGGTTGGTTTGGGTCGCATGATTGGCCCGTTCCGACTTCCTCCTATTCCCAATCTGATTTTGTCCCCAGTAGGGGTAGTTCCCAAAAAAGCGGTAGGAAAGTTTAGATTGATCCAGCACTTGTCTCATCCTGCCGGTAAATCCGTGAATGACGCAATTGACGTTAATCTCAGTTCTGTCAGTTATCAGTCATTCGAATCGGCCCTAGCGCTGGTCCAGGAATGCGGCAGGGGCTCCTTGTTGGCCAAAGTGGATATCGAATCGGCGTTCAGATTGCTGCCCCTTCACCCTGAGTCGTATCAATTCATGGGTTTCCGGCATCGTGGTGAATACTACATCGATCGCTGCCTGCCCATGGGTTGTTCGATCTCATGCGCACTGTTCGAGAAATTTAGCGGTTTCTTGCATTGGTGCATTCAGGCCGGGACAGGGTGTCGGTGGATCGCGCATTATCTTGACGACTTCCTGGTTATCGGGCCGCCTGGTACCACGGTTTGTCGAGATACGCTTTTTTCCACGGAGGCCTTGTTTAGGGTTTTAGGCGTTCCCATCGCAGCAGACAAGACGGAGGACCCAATTACATGTCTCTCATTCCTCGGGATCGAGATTGACACGCTAGCAGGGATATGCAGGCTTCCAGCAGACAAGGTTACAAAGATGTATGAGGCTATCACAGAAGTGCTAGGGGCAAACGTTAGTACCCTGAGGTCGATACAGTCCCTGTTAGGGCGGTTCAACTTTGCCTGCCGTGTAATACCCATGGGGAGGGTTTTCTGTAGGAAGCTCCAAAGAGCCACAGCAGGTAGGAGTAGGCCACATGCAGTCATACAACTATCCAAGGTGGTTAGGGAGGATCTTCAGATATGGCTCATTTTTCTTAGGGGTTTTAATGGCAAGCGTATTTGGCCGTCACCTCCAGTAACAAACGGGGAAATTAACTTGTTCACAGACGCTGCTGGGGCATCCGGCTTTGGGGCTTATCTGGATGGACACTGGTGTGCAGATAGCTGGCCCGATGATTGGCACAGGGATGGGACCACTAGGAACTTGTTGGTTCTTGAATTATTCCCGATTGTGGTGGCAATTGAATTATGGGCACCCGTTTTGCGGGGTAGGCACATAGTTTTTTGGTGTGACAATTTGGGGGTGGTCCAGTCCATCAACAAGCAGAGTGCATCGGCCTACCAGGCAATATTGCTCTTGCGGCACCTAGTGTTGCGCTGTTTGCAGAATGACATTTCATTCAGGGCGAGGCATGTTCCGGGGGTGCAGAATAGCCTAGCAGATGCGTTGTCCCGATTCCACTGGGACAGGTTTCGCAGCCTTGCTCCTCACGCAGACCGTGTTGGTACCCCGTGTCCCCCTTGTGTTTGGCAGATCATCAAGCCGGCATAAGAGGCCTCGCGGAACAAGCGGTAGCTCCCTCCACCCTGAGATCCTATCAGGCGTCATGGAGACGGTGGTCGTTGTTCAGCAGGCAGAAAGACCAATCCGAGGCAGGTCAGAGAGATGCTATGCTAGCCTTTATGTGGGACAGATATTCCGAAGGTGATTCTAAGACCTCTATGGCATCTACCCTGGCTGGTATATCATTTATGGCCAAGCTGCAGGGTTACCCGGACGTTACCAAACAATTTTTAATTAATAAGGCCTTGAAGGGTTGGGGGAGAATCCGTCCTTCTCATAGCGATGCCCGTTTACCAATTACCCTTAACATCTTGGAGGATTTGATACGGAGAGTGGGTTTGGTTACCTCGGACGAATACGAGAAGCTTTTATTTAGTTTGGCTTTTTCCATGGCCTTTTTTGGGGCTTTTCGCATTTCGGAGCTGGTAGCTAGGTCCAGAGGGCATCAAGAGTCTGGGTTGAGAGCAGAACATGTCAGTCTGGGCGAAGGGACCTTTGCCTGCAAAATAGTTAGATCTAAGACTGATCAGAGCGGGAAGGGATCGTGGGTGCAGTTAGCTCCTCAACAGCTTCAGCATATCTGCCCGTTTAGGCTGGCGTCACAGTTTATGAGCAGGAGACCCCAGGCCAACTTGTTTCTGTGTCACAGTAATAGCATTCCTCTGACTAAATATCAATTTGCGGCCATTTTAAAGCGGACCTTACAGTCGCTTAATTTAAACAGCACCTTATACGGGACTCACTCATTTAGGATCGGGGCAGCTACATCTGCCGCTTTGGCTGGATCTTCTAACGAAGCTATAAAAGCTTTGGGCCGCTGGAAGTCCACGGCTTACCAGTCTTATGTGAGAATTGACAAAGTTATTGATTGAATGTTGTGTTGTTTAACAATTTATTGTGATTTGCAGTTTTTCTTTTCACACTTTCCTTCTCGTCTGAGCCTTCAAACCATCCCATCCCACTTCCCTTACCCATCCCATCTTCCCCTCCACTTGGTGGGCTACCCTGGGCTTTTCCGCTCGCCGCTTTAACGCGGGGGCGCGAAGGGATTTTCACCCGGGTTTCCCTGGGCGTAAGTCCTGATTAGTGGTGTGCAGCCGGGGTTTTTCCGGGTGTTGTTTACCTTCGCCTGGGTGGTCTGCTCCCTGTTTGTGTCTACCTTCCCTTACCCCCCTTCGTGTTACGTTTTTCTGTTAACAAGCACTTATCCTTCTTATACCTGTATACCACGCCTGTCTGTCTGCCCAATTCAATGATTTCATGCTAACATGGGTTCTCTGATTTCAGGTGATGGTGTTAGAACTAAGACGGTGTGGATCATCGGTCATTCGTTTGTTTTTTGGGCCGCTGGCCACCCCAGGTCAAAAAGTATCTCGGATAATTGCGGCACGGTGATTAGATGGTGGGGTAAAAGAGGTTTAGGCTGGCAGGACCTTATTCCGTGGTTGACTAGGCTCATAAAACAACAAGGCCCACCGGACGTTCTGGTTGTACATGCGGGAGGTAACGATTTAGGTAAGGGTAAATCATTAG